>NC_064923.1:330231015-330534609 GCF_023897955.1 Schistocerca gregaria
GTGATTCTAAAAATGTACAATCATCAATACTGAGTTAGCAGAATTGGTAGGTAACCAAATTGTGAGGAGCTAAATAGACTGAAGAGTGAAAGCACACATTATGACCACATTCTGAAACGTTTCCCAGCTGTGAGATACAAACATATCTTTACACAGTATGAAATTCGTGTAAAGTTTCCTGAAAAGTTAATTATTTTGTCCAGAATTCTCTGCTTTATGCAAGGAAAGTATTTTCTGATGGAATAAATGTGCCACTTCTTTGTGCTTGTATCTACAAAATATACTTTACATGTACATGTATGTATGCATTATAGCTACATTGTGATTCATTATTTTCATCTTTAATTCCTCATCACTGTTTCAAGGCCAAGTGCTGAAATCAAAGCTGTCTTCTATTCTCATTTGATTGCCTTAGCTAATCTTACAAATTTCCAGGTAAATACTTAAGACTCCACTTTGTTGTTAGTTCAGGTACATATCTTTCTGGACTGAACATGCCAGAAGGTAAATATTAGCTATCTTTTGCAACTACAGAGATCATAAAAGTGCAGAAGAGGCAGCTGAAACCTTGGAAAAATCCCAAGAGTTTAATCCCATACTGTATTAACATGTGAAGGAAGATTTTATATTTTATACTCATAAGATAAAATTGTAGATTAAAATCCTGTTATTATTTACAACTGTTGCACAGCTTATCAATTTAACAGAAGATGGAGGAGGAAGGTAAAGGAACAGGAAGGCTTTCCTGACTATAAATGAAAGTCTACTGAGTATTCCAGGTTAACATATGAAGGACATTATCATGTACAATATATACAATTACAACATTTTGACTAAAATACTTAAATATTTATAGTCATGTACAATAGATGATGGTATTCAGAAGTGTGGTGAAAAACTTGTTTGAAGTTAGTAAATCATCTGTATGAGTTGATTGCTAAAGTAAACCAAACAACTGCTTAGTCATGAATATATTAGCTACCTATGTATAAACTACTTTATGTATATAAAGCTATGTTCCCCAATCAGCTGGTACCACCAAAGTGGTAATAAGCATGGTCCCTTCATTTTATAATTATAATATAGGTAACTACATTTTAATTTCAGAAAAAGAACTAAATTTTATGTGATGAGAAAATAGATCACAAGCAGTAGTGCAATCAAAAATATTACATTTTTCATAACAACAGACCAAAGCCATGGTTCCTCTCTAGAATGCTAAAATATTGTCATGTCAAGAATTTACGAACACTATATTAGCATGTAATTTTCTCAAGAAACTTAAGATTATGAAATTAATTTTTAAGCTTGAAGTTATATTAAAGAGAAATAAATTGATTGCTGCTCTGTAAGTTTCTACACAGCAGGAATTCAGTTGCACCCTGTATTGGTTAAGCAGATTGCTTATACAAGTGATATTGATATCTACAGCAGTTTGATTTATATATTGTTGTATTAACTGGGTAATTACCTTCAGACAAACATTATCGTAGATTAGAAGTCTTTGAAACTGTGGTATACGACACAGAAACTAGAAGATAAAATGAGAGATGTGATTAAAGCTATGGACATCTTCAGAATAGGCAGTCCATTATTTACTGTTTTAGTAGCAAGCTCTGCATAGAAAGATGTAGCATGATTTATTGGAATAGATTTGCTCAGCTACTACCCTCTTCATAGGCTGTCCACTGTATTTACAATTGCACAAGCCAAAACATTATTTTTACTTAATGCTTTTTATTAGAAGGAGGTATTAGAGAGATGGTGTTAACAGAGTGGTATTAATACACTGCAGTCTCAACTTTGTCATGCCGCTGCAGCATACAAATAACAAAAAAAAAGTAACTGAATTTTATTGAGTGCTAAAAGAGGGGAGAGAGAGAGAGAGAGAGAGAGAGAGAGAGAGAGAGAGAGAGAGAGAGAGAGAGAGAGAGAGAGGGAGGGAGGGAGGGAGGGAGGGAGGGAGGGAGGGAGGGAGGGGGGGGGAGAGAGAGAGAGAGAGAGAGAGAGAGTGGGGGAGAGAGTATGACTACACGTGGCTCTTTCATTTTCCTGCACAGAACAGGCTATCATGGAAAAAAGAGGGGGAAGAACACTTTGTTGCTACAGATGTGAGGTAAGGCAAGGGCAGACTTAAAGAAATGAGTCAGTACACAATTGTATCCTCTGAAAATGAATACATATCAATACTCTTCTGTCTCTTGTATAAAGGCTTTTGTGTATGCTTATGTTTTATGTGCTTGTACAACATGTTCTGGTTTTTATTAAAATATGTCCACAGTCAGCATGGTAAAGATCAGAAGGGCAACAGAAGTGATGTCCAAGTCAACTAGTAATCAATAATTTGTTAATTTTGCACAGTATATACACACAGTGGAGGTATGAATTACTTGACTAATGTATAAAGTTCTTGATGAACTTTATTCTGCAATTGCATGCTGGTTTTTTGGGTTAAATTTAAAAACTTAATCTTCACCAATGGTGAAATATTTTCTATTTCAGTACAAAATAATAAAAACAGTTTTCTGTGTCATTTCATTGGTACATTCAGGGCATTTCGCTGTATTTTCTTCTTATAGGTGTAACACCTACTTCCACAGAGTTTCATATAATGTTTGTAAAAACTCAGTTACTAATAAATATAGAGGAAACTATGAGATTAGTAGAGAAAGGAAGTTAGTAGTAAAGATGCAATAATCATCAAAATTCATTCTGTGATGAAATTCAAAATGGGTAAGGAATAATCCCAAGTTAGTATTCATATGTATTTATTTTCTGTTATCTGCTGTCAAGGTGAAAAACTTTGTTGTATGTTTTTAGTAGTGTCAAGGAACATATGTGATACAGCTAGATTTCTGTCTTTATGATAGCATTTTATCATAAAACATTTTATGTTAAATGTATGGTGAAATTGTTATAAAGCTTATCTGCAAGGCAGCCATCTGCTGCCATGCTGATGGAGCCACATGTTTCATATGTTTCTATAGTTCCTGACTTTCATGCATCAAAATACACATAACGTCACTGATGTACAAAACAGATTATTGGGTAAAACTAAAACCACAGAGGAATTTAGTAACAGATCATATTTTCTGGTATATCATTGACTTTATTCATAAGGAGTTTTCAAAATCATACCTCATTTAAATACTTTCCTTTTTTTGGGGGGGTTTATGCCATCTGTTCATTGTTCAGGCAGTCATCTTCAGAGATGTTTTGTTCTGTAATTCCCCTTGTGATATTCATCTGTAAACTCATTTTCAAAACTTGTGCACATTCTAAACTCGAGATCTAAAATATACCTTCCATCTGGAAAGGGCAGTGGTTCTTCAAGTAAAAACTGTTTAGTGTCCTACCACACACATTAATTATGGGCGCTACCAGAACTTATAAGACAATCAAGAAACTTCTTTTAGAATGAAAACGTAGTGAAATGGAAGTTAGCACTCTAAAACACATTTATAGTTAATTTTGGACTTTGTCAGCCCCATGGTGTATAATGAGATAAAATGAAGCTAGTGTAGAAAACTATCAATTTTTACCTTCATTTTCTCTACTGTTAGTTTTCTGCAGTGTCATTTTTCTTGTACTTATGACATCACAAAGTATTCTTATACCAATGTTATATGGTTTTATTATTCAGTTGTCACTTGTTTTCTGGTTACCCATCATTGATGCCTTAATAGCTCCAAAACTGTTTTCCCCAGGTATTCTTTCAATTAATGTATTCTATCATTTTATACATCTTCCTCTGCTATTGTCTGAAAAATGTAACAGACTTATAAGTTATTTATTTTTTTGAGTATTTAGAGGTCCTTGGCTTCCATAAAATATGATGAGCCGTAACATACCATGTACACAACACCTGTATCAGGATATTCTCCAAGGCTCTCAGTTTTATCCTGAATAATGTCTTGTAAAGAGACTGGAGACAGTGGTACACAAATATGCATCACATATGTATAAGTTCCTGAATTAAAAACAGTGAATTGATGTTAAAAATGTAGGAAGGACTTCAGTAAGCACGATGACACATTTTTCTAGATCAACAATGACTAATTTAAATAAAGACCACTAAGCAAAAAAAAAAATATTGGAATAACTTATGGAAGACATAGCAAGAGGAAAATTAATAAGTACAGAGCATAGCAAAAACAGCTTTGAAAACGTTGATGAAATTAGTTTCTTCTAGATTTAAGCATTAACCCATTAACTGCTCTAGATGTGTTGATGCGCGCGCCTTTGTACCTGTCCCTGTGTGCTCTGCTGAACATGTTTACGCATGACACCACTCCTTCTACCAGGTACTCTTGATGTGTCTACCCATAGAGAGAAGAACTGGTGGCACACACAAACACATTCAGAGCACGCGCATTAACACATCCAGAGCAATTAAAGGGTTAAGATTCAGGTATATAACCAGGAACGTGTGGTGGATATACTTCTGATATGTGAGTCATATTAAGAAGTTAACGCTCTTTGAGAAAGTGTTAATAGTACTTATGGCAACATATATGAAGTTTCAGAAATTTACTACCATCATCTTGTGTGCACCATTATTTTTGGATCTGCAAACACAACAATCTAAAGCAATATCTTGCTGAAATGCTGAACTATGACTGCAATTATTGCATTCATTAAATGTAGATTTACGTTCTTTTATTTCTAGAAGACACCGTGAGAGCACAGATTTCCTTAATCACAAACATCTTCTCTGTATAATGGAATGCATCCTATGAAAAAAGTAAGCACATTTCATACTGCTTACAATAACCTTAGTTGTCAGTAATTTATGTACTGATTATGCAGCTGTTTATGCAGACTCAGAGTGCAGCATCGAAAATGTTTTTTTTCTTTTCGTTATATGTATTGTATAAGGTCCACATAATATTAAAGAATAGCAAGGAATAACATCTAATGGAGAAAGTATATGTTGATGGAAAGAGAACTCAGTTTTTGTAACCATATAGATAATGTGTACCTATCTTCACTGATGTTAAAAGCAGATACATAAACCTTTGAACCTGAAATTATCACCATAGGAAATGTTTCATGTTCAAATTATAAGTGGCCAATCTTCCATTACCCTGCGTACAGAATACATACTGAAGTTACAATTTTACAAGCAAACATAGCAATTGTTCTTATTATAGTTTAGTTTCTGTAGCATTATAACTTATGTAAACATTGATGTATCTCATCTTATTTACTATTTAAACCACAGCAAAAGCATACAGGCACATGACAGATGTTAAGGAACTTTTATAAAATTCGTTTCCTATTTGTGTTGTAGGTCTTAATAATATGAGTAATGAGGGTTAAAGAACATAAAGATATACATGTGGAAAAAGTAAGCAGTGACAAAAAAAAAAAAAAAAAAAAAAAAGAAATGGATTTTTTTTTTTTTGGGATAATACCAGCAGCATCATCTTTAAAAGTCATAGCTACAATAAGGCCTATTTCAACTTTTTAGTGTTCAGTCTGTTATACTACAATTATATTCAATAGCCTTTGCTTATAGATGTGATGGTTTCTTATGTGTTTTCCCACACATTTGCATACTGAATAACTGGGTTGTGAAATTCAGCTTACTATTGATGTAAGGTCTGACCTATCATAAAAAAATGGTTTTTGTTATGTGTGGATTTTAATACCTTGATTCTGGATTTAATCATATTCCTAAGGAGAAATATTATTTACAATAGTTTGTATGCATAAAAATAGCTACATTTTTATTAATTTATCAATAAATAACATTGTTTTCACATTTTTTATTTTTGTACACATAATTCATATCTACAGTGTTATGTACAAATGTATAAGCTATCTCAAAATGAAGTAAATAAATATGATACATTTGAACTATTAGAGCAGGTTATTTTCCTCTTTCACACATAATAATCATATGTAGCAATTGAAGTGCCAATAAGTATGGTATTTTTGAGCAGACGCAGGATTGTTTCTTAATGCACCAGTGACATTAATGCATTATCTCATGGAAAGAAAGTAAAAATTCCTAACATTGTGAGGTTTCATAAGTAACTGAACTTCCATGTCAGTGCCCTAACTGCTTTATTAAGTTCAACACTTCATTTCTTTCTGTGGCATTACACATGTTGATTCATTTGTGTAAAAGTAGTCTACTATGACCATAATGTGCAGTCCACAGCCTGAAATTCCATGTTTAAACTTAAGGAGCAGGTAAGGATACTTAAGGAATATTCCTAAAAGGCCCTTAAAGTGTTAATACAACTATATTTAATGCAACTATTTGTTTTTCATTTTGTATTGCACTATTCACTTCGTGCTACTGTACAAAAATTAGGTATTCACACTTACATTCCAGTTTTACACATTTTTGTTTGACCAATATATGGAAGCTGACTAATTTCAGGCAGCACAATGGGGATATAATACATAATGTGGTGCAGTTTTTATTGTGAAAATGATGTTTTCGGTATAAGTTTGTGTGAATATATGCAGCAATGAAACTTCCTAGTAATTGAAGCTGTGCAATAGCTCTGAAATATCTGTGGTATATTGAGTGATATAATACTCCTATCTCTGCAAAGAAAAGAATGAAAGTGAGGTATTCCTTGGTATTTCTTTTATACATCTGTTTGGTCTGGAGAGAATAGGAATTTTATTGCACTTCTGTTCAAAGAAAGTTGCTGTTACTTTAGTACAGAGTTCTATCTTTTGTCTTGGCAGCAGGACACTTTTGGTTCTCCATTCTCAAAATATTTCCACATTTACAAACATTTTCAGCTCATGTTGCATTTCTATACTCTACATTATATTATGTTTCCCAACAAACTTCTGTTTGCTTTGATGAGTGAATAACATTTTGTTTAATTATGCTCCCTTTTGTTTTTGAGCAGTAATTTAAAGTTTTCTGTCTGTAGCACAATGTCAGCCTTACTTGGTGAATGCTCCTATGCCAGTTGCACAGTACGTCAATCATTATTTTATGTTCACAACACCCTCAGATTTGAAAAAAATTGACAAAAAATAAAAAATAAAACTTGAAATTGATACTTCATTACAGATGTACTAGTGATGTAAAAAAAGTGAAATTGCAACAATATTAAGAAACTGTTGCTGTACTCTGATGGTAACATGCAAATTCAAAATTACATTCACAACAGTGCTATAAATACAAAATGGATGTTATCATTTTTCTATTTCTTTACAAGCTATTTAAGTACTATAAAATTAGCTGCAGTGATAACACAGCACACTACCCAGGATATAGATTTGAAATAAGTGATTTTATGTATTTTGCTCTTTCTCCCTCATGGTTTGACCTACAGTTCCCTTGGAGCCAAATGAATATGTCCTCAAGAACCTCTGTTTTCCTTAAAATTAAATCTGAATGCAAAAATGTGCCTGTACCATAAACAGATGCCTTCTCATTTGTAACTTTGCAAAATATATAACCCAGTCAGTTTCAAGATAAAAGCCATGTTTCACAGAATCATTATTACAATCATTATTTATTTACAACATGGAAGGCACATTTTATGTTTAGAATTCTGTATCTTTAGACCTGAAGAATCAACTCTGTGCCTGGTACATTCCAATGACCAAAAATGCATATTATTTTCAATGTTAGATTAAGATTGTTATGTATGTGCATCTGCAGAAAATGTTCCAGTGCAAGAAATTGTAGCAAAATGAACACTGAGAACACACTATTCACCTTCATAAATAATTTTAGGGACATTAGAATACTCACTTCGGTGACAGTCATGGGGTCACTGAAGACAATTTGAGTGCCACTAAGAATTGATGATCCATTGGGTCTTTATATTTGAACAACTGAATTAAAGAAGTAGTATTTCAAACTGTGTAGAAAGAGTAAATACTTTCAGTGACATATTGATCAATGATGCTGATGGACTGTAATCACAATAAAGTAGGACACCAGGAGATACATATCACATATCTCTTGACGACCTACATCCAGTTGTTTTTAGAATCAAGAAGAAATATTTTTACATCCAGTGTAGAATATATATAGAGCATAATACCTTTTTTAAATAATATGAAGGTTTACTAAAATATCTGTAAATTACAAGAAGTACAGTCAATGTACTGAGTTCATACTATGACTTTCTACATTGTAATTTGAATTCAGTGAAAGAGAACCATATTTATGTTAAGAAATATTCATGATCAGCGGAGAGAAGGGAACTGCAGATACTAGAAATTGATGAATGAAATGCAAATACACCACAGGAAATGTTAAGGCAATTAATTAAAATGAGGTGTTAAATGGTTGCAAGAATTTCTTTCTTTCCTTTATGTTTCTTTAAGAGAAAGTAAAGCCAAATATAGATGTGTTAGAGAGAAGCATAACCTATTGTCAACATAATTTATTCTTACTGCAAAGAAAGGCTAGCAACATATGTAATAGGCATACGATAACACTAATAGATATCGTCATGGGAGGGGGGGAAAAAAAAAAAAAAAAAAAAAAAAAAAAAAAAAAAAAAAAAAAAAAAAAAAATTTACACATATACGATGACTAATGTAGATCCAATTGTCTTCACTTTGTCATTGTGACAATAGGAAAAACAGATAATATGCACATACTAAATGACCAAATAAACTCAAAAAGTCACTTTAGACAGACAAGACTCAAATATCAGTTTAAACAAAGATCCTCAGAAACTATTTCTCGTATGTATGGAGAAATCACAGCAAAATCTGAGAAAGAATTGTTAACACAGAAATTATAGTAAGGGTGTTGGGCATACAGATGTACAACTAGATGTTGGATCATTTAGGCAATTCCTGCATGAGAAGAATTAGAATGGTCTGGAATAAGGATATGGAAAAGAGTAAGAAATGTAAGTGACCTTAGAAGAAATAATCACTCTAAATACTTGAATGAGAATGAAGCAATGTGTAGAAAGAGAGACTGAAGTACCATTTCTTACTATTTCATTGAATCCTTCTCATCAAGGCAGCGTCGATGACTGGGTTATGATATGCAAAAGATGGAAAGGATTCATATTCATCTAGGTAATGCATAGACCATTTGAAGTAGATGGTGGCAATAAATGATAATTACTAGGCATCAGAGCATCCCTTTTAAGAAAAATAGTGTGCATTAAAATATAGATGTTGAGACTAACACAAAACGAGTATTAAACGAAGAATATATTCATGCTGTGTAAAGTATGTATTTAGGCATTCTGCGGTTCTTCTAAAATGGTGAACAAAAATAGCAATGACAACTATTTTGTTAGTAAATCATAAGGATTCATTTTGTCTACATGCAGAGAGGAGAAGAACAGAGGATGAATGAACTGTAGTATGTTTGGTATGGTAATCATTAATAATAATTCTGTGTTATCACAACTGTTATCAGTTTTGAATCAAAAGCACCTTATCTGGCAGACATTTCATTAACAGGTGCTATCTGAGACAGCATATGAACTATTTGCTTCTGTTTTACAGTACACATTATTAATTATGTGCTAAGCAATCATACAACAAAGGTTTTAATAAACCATTAAAATTTCTATATTCAGAAGCCTTACCTACTGTCACAGAATATAGTTAACATAATGGAGAGTCCTGGAACTAAAATACTTTGTAATTTAGACAAAACTGGGAAGTTTTTTTCAAACTAAATCAAAAGAATTCTGTCAAGGGAAACTAAATTCATGGAAGGACAACACTACTGATTTGTGGAAATAATTTCTCAGGATGTTTACAATTTTGTAGTAGATAACATAGAGAAATTTATCCTTTTGGGTCAGCAAATATGAACTTGAATCATAAACACTTGAATCATAACACTGGATAACAGAAAACATAAGTATTTTGTAGAAAGATTAATTGTGTATCCCTATCAGCTTTGTGATACTTTGGTCTAAGATTTATGATTTAGTATGAATGTGCTTTGCTTAGCAGCCAGATACATGTCTCTGTGGCCAGGAACATATGTTTACACCTTTCCAAAAACACAAAATTCAAAATTGTATTTTTTTTTTAGAAAATCAATTGAACTGCTTACATTTTCATTACGAATTTAAATGGTATATCATTCAAAATTTGATGATGTACTTCAAGTAATGAAGGTATTCCAACTTTTATTCAAATAAGTCATGGCTATGAAGTCTACCAATATACTGATAGTCAAAGAAAGGTTCATTACAACTGCTATGAACATGCTGTTATATAGGTTTCTCAAAAAATTTCAGTTACAACAACAGTCAAAACCAATTGTAAATCAAAGCACATATAAAGATTACCTTAAATAACAATCTTTAAAATGTGCAGTTCTTAGTGTTGAGTTTGTAAATATCTGTTGATTTTCTGTTGCTCTCTGAAACAAGAAACATCCCTAAGCTGTTTCGCCATTTTCTGACAAACTGGTCGAACTACTAACAGACTTCGCTTGTGCCTGCAGTTTTCTCTTGCATTTAGAGAACATTTCTTTCCTTGAAGTGGATTTTGAGTTAATGTTTAGGGGTAGACAGCTGCTATGGAACCAAATATGTATCATTGTTATTGAATATTAACTGTTGTAAAACACTGGTGTTTCATGGTTTCTTTCTCCTTCTTTCACACATTGTTCAAAAGATGCTTCTGTAATTAAGTATCAAAGTGTAAGAGCAGAACTCTTAACCATATAATATAATATGAGAAATACGCATAATATTACAACCATATCTTGTCATGTTTAAAGGGTTATGGGACAGGGGATTGCAATATTATCAATTACAGAACAAAGAGCTCACAATTAAGATTTAAGAAATTAGTGGCAAAATGCATATAGCATAATAAACTATTGTTGCACAGTTTCAAAGTAAAATGAAATGATGTAACCAGGACTCATGTTTCACATTAATAACTAATTATAATGCACTCTAAAAGTATCTAGTTATGATGTCCTAGACTGGCAAAATTCAACACTGTTTACACTAAATGCAGAAGACCTAGCACACAGAACAATAACAGCTGAGGCTGGTATTTGTGATCTTACATATCTGAGAGCTCTGAGAGCTGAGTTTGTGTGTCCATATAATTTTTGTACCTATTCCAGCTGATCTGTGGAAAATAAAGTAGGATATACATATTCCTACATTTATGACTATAAATATATATTGTCAAAGAGTGAAATAATTAAGAGCAGAACAAGATTCACAACAGTTGAGATGTATCAAAACTCATACATGAATTCCTTTTATCTCTGTGACATTATACAGGTATACAACAAAGTGAAACCAAAATAATTAAATGAGGAACTCATACAAAAATGTCTAATACATATGAAGAATTAATTTAGTTTAGGAGATCATTGTAAAATGAAACCATATTTTTGTATGCAAAACACTACTGCTTTTCAGTGATCCACACATCAATTTCAAAATATTTTATTTTAGACAGAAACTAAAAACTGAAATTCAAACATCTTGCACTGCATGTGACATATATCAATTCCAAGAATATTTCTGTACTTGCAAAATATATGAAATTCACAGTATAAATATTCCAGTGCAAATGCTATGTCATGTGAAGTATTTATACTGAGACACACTATGCACAAAGTGTTCTGTAGCCTACAAAAAATCACAAGATAATACATTTCATTTCGCTATTAATATTGTGAGTATCCGTTTTATACAAAATATTGCTCTTCAGTAATACCCTTATATTCTGTGCTACTTGTCTTATACATTATTATGCAGTATTTATTTTATATTTTAACTGATTATAGAGCTGTGTAAAGTAACAGTGATTTTTTTTTTTAATTTTGAATTTCTATGAAAACTGCCCCATCACATTAGACTCGTGTGGTTTTCACTGAATTTCATTATCTATACTTTCTTATTTGCAATCTGTTGGTAAGCTCAACTCGTGACTCTTACATTCTTTTAATAGCAACAATTATTATGAAATGAAATTACTAATTAAAGTTATTCACGGCTTGGAAAAGCATGTATAAAATTCAGAAGTACATTTTATCAATGTGAATCCTTATAAAATATAAATTAATTGGTGTTGACATTCAAGGTAAGTAGAGTTCAATTTTCTTAGGAATGCTCATTGTACTTTCACAGAATTTTCAAAGTACAAAGGCATGTTTACTCTGTCATAGTTGTAATGTTTCATGTCTCATTGTTACACCTACAACAAAGATTAACTTGAGAAAGAGTGCTACCATGATGGTATTAGAATGATACCTGATACAACCATTTCCAGATTCAGTAATATTTTTAAGCATACCTTTCCTGAATGTCTTACAATAACACAAGATTATTTTAATTTAGGTAGAAATACAGTACATCAAGGAGCACTCAGTTACACTGGTTGATCCTCTGTCACATAATTTATAATAATAACTGTAGGAACTGGCTCATATTTACTGTGTACGAAACAGATAGAGAAATATCCCAAATTGTGGATAACCTCTTTTTCTTTTAGTCAGGATTGTAACAAATAATCAATTGAAGTGCACCTTGTGAGTGGTAACAGTGAACTTAATATAAGTGAAATATAACATCAGTCTTTGAGTTACTTAAAATGTAACAAAATGAATTAGTAATATTTAAAATGTACATAATAACAAAGACATTTCTAGCATCTGAGAAACTGAAAGAAAAATGTGTAATTACTGACATATTTATGCAAATATTAATTAAAATAAGACAGATATAACAGTGTGAGAGAATACTGATTTTATGAACTCACCAGTCACTGTTAGAAGTGATCCAATTATTGAGTCTGTTATTTTAAAACCAAAATGAAATAAATAAAAATATTTAAAATTTTATCAATATGTCATTTTGTGAAAAAAGTATGTTTTGGAGTTAATGGAATAACACAATAGCTTTTTCCAGGTATCTTCTGACATATTGTAAATGAACTTTAATCAACACCAAATCACTTCAAAACTAATGCTCCCCTTTCTGTTTCCCTCCATGGTTATCAGCTTCCTGATACCCTACACTCTTTTCTCTGCAGTTGCTTATCAGTTGCAGCTATGATACAACAGATTCAGTGTGCTGCATAATGGAGGTTTTGAAATGCAGTACATACATTTTGAATATCTGTAAGGAACACACTTCTGATTGCTAAACAGGTTCACCAGCTCTTTAATATTTTGTTCAAACTTCAACTTGCCTAGAGCTAAAACATATCATTAGCTTCATCAGTCAAGTGCAGTGATCTTGCTGAAGTTCTGAAATAACTTTATTTCACATCTGTAGGGTTGTTTTCCTCAGCATTTTGTTGTTGTTGAGCACGAGCTTCAGCATCTGGAAAATGAATTTAAAGTTCTAACTTCTGCTGTGACTTTTATGCTTCTGGGAAATACACATAGGAAATATTTAGTGTGTATGTACAGGATTCAACAGAGGAATGTTTGAATATATATGACAGTAGAAGTAAAACAAACCAAATAACAAATTTCAAGCAATTGACTTTAGTACCTCCAGGACAGGGGAGTGGTGAAAGCTGGAGGAAAAAATAGTTATCCAAACCTCAGGTGGAAAGAGTGTGCCTCAGTATGTAATTCCATTTCCAGTATTCTGATAAGCCCTATTTGTATTACATGAACAAAATTATGTACCTTTTATTACTAGTATATGTATAGTGTCTGTTGTGGTGGTCTTCAGTCCTGAGACTGGTTTGATGTAGCTCTCCATGCTACTCTATACTGTGCAAGCTTCTTCATCTCCCAGTACTTACTGCAACCCACATCCTTCTGAATCTGCGTAAGGTATTCATCTCTTGGTCTCCCTCTATGATTTTTACCCTCCACGCTGCCCTCCAATGCTAAATTTGTGATCCCTTGATGCCTCAGAACATGTCCTACCAACCGGTCCTTTCTTCTTGTCAAGTTGTGCCACAAACTCCTCTTCTCCCCTATTCTCTTCAATACCTCCTCATTAGTTATGTGATCTACCCTTCTAATCTTCAGCATTCTTCTGTAGCACCCCATTTCGAAATCTTCTCTTCTCTTCTTGTCCAAACTATTTGTCGTCCATGTTTCACTTCCATACATGCCTACACTCCGTACAAATATTTTCAGAAACGACTTCCTGGCACTTATATTTATACTCAATGTTAACAAATTTCTCTTCTTTCCTTGCCATTGCCAGTCTACATTTTATATCCTCTCTACTTTGACCATCATCAGTTATTTTGCTCTTCAAATAGCAAAAATCCTTTACTACTTTAAGTGTCTCATTTCCTAATCTAATTCCCTCAGCATCACCCGACTAAATTCGACTACATTCCATTATCCTTGTTTTGCTTTTGTTGATGTTCATCTTATATCCTCCTTTCAAGACACTGTCCATTCCGTTCAACTGATCTTCCAAGTCCTTTGCTGTCTCTGCCAGAATTAAAATGCCATTGGCGAACCTCAAAGTTTTTATTTCTTCTCCATGGATTTTAATACCTACTCCAAATTTTTCTTTTACTGCTTGCTCAACATACAGATTGAATAACATTGGGGAAAGGCTACAACCATGTCTCACTCCCTTCCCAACCACTGATTCCCTTTCATGCCCCTCGACTCTTATAACTGCCATCTGGTTTCTGTACAAATTGTAAATAGCCTTTCGCTTCCTGTATTTTACCCCTGCCACCTTTAGAATTTGAAAGAGAGTATTCCAGTCAACATTGTCAAAAGCTTTCTCTAAGTCTACAAATGCTAGAAACATAGGTTTGCCTTTCCCTAATCTTCCTTCTAAGATAAGGCATAAGCTCAGTATAACCTCAAGTGTTCCACCATTTCTACGGAATCCAAACTGATCTTCGCCGAGGTCAGCTTCTACCAGTTTTTCCATTTGTCTCCAAAGAATTCACATTAGTATTTTGCAGCTGTGACTTATTAAACTGACAGTTCGGTAATTTTCACATCTGTCAACACCTACTTTCTTTGGGATTGTAATTATTATATTCTTCTTGAAGGCTGAGGGTATTTCGCCTGTCTGATACATCTTGCTCACCGGATGGTAGAGTTTTGTCAGGACTGGCTCTCCCAAGGCTGTCAGTAGTTCTAATGGAATGTTGTCTACTCCCAGGGCCTTGTTTCGACTCAGGTCTTTCAGTGCTCTGTCAAACTCTTCACGCAGTATCCTCTTCCATTTCCATAATATTGTCCTGAAGTACATCGCCTTTGTATAGACCCTCTATATACTCCTTCCACCTTTCTGCTTTCCCTTCTTTGCTTAGAACTGGGTTTCCATCTGAGCTCCTGATATTCATGCAAGTGGTTCTCTTTTCTCCAAAGGCCTCTTTAATTTTCCTGTAGGCAGTATCTATTTTACCCCTCGTGAGATAAGCCTCTACATCCTTACATTAGTCCTCTAGCCATCCCTGCTTTGCCATTTAGCACTTCCAGTCAATTTCGTTTTTGAGGTGTTTGTATTCCTTTTTGCCTGCTTCATTTACTGAATTTTTATATTTTATCCTTCATCAATTAAATTCAATATTTCTTCTGTTACCCAAGGATTTCTACTAGCCCTCATCTTTCTACTTACTTGATCGTCTGCTGCCTTCACTACTTCATCCCTCAGAGCTACCCATTCTTCTTCTACTGTATTTCCTTTCCCCATTCCTGTCAATTGTTCCCTAATGCTCTCCCTCAAACTCTCTACAACCTCTGGTTTAGTCAGCTTATCAAGGTCCCAGCTCCTTAAATTTGCACCTTTTTGCAGATTCTTCTCTTTTAATCTACAGTTCATAACCTAAATCTCTATCTTACCATTATATTATCTATCTGATACCTTTTAGTATCTCCAGGGTTCTTCCATGTATACAACCTTCTTTCATGATTCTTGAACCAAGTGTTAGCTATGATTAAGTTGTGCTCTGTGCAAAATTCTACCAGACGGCTTCCTCTTTCATCTCTTACCCCCAATCCATATTCACCTACTATGTTTCCTTCTCTCCCTTTTCCTACTCGCGAATTCCAGTCACCCATGACTATTAAATTTTCGTCTCCCTTTACTACCTGAATAACTTCTTTTATCTCATCATACATTTCATCAATTTCTTCATCATCTGCAGAGCTAGTTGGCATATAAACTTTTACTACTGTAGTAGGCGTGGGCCTCGTGTCTATCTTGGCCACAATAATGCGTTCACTATGCTGTTTATAGTAGCTTACCCGCACTCCTATTTTTTTACTCATTACTAAACCTACTCTTGCATTACTCCTATTTGATTTTGTATTTGTAGCCCTGTATTCACCTGACCAAAAGTCTTGTTCCTCCTGCCCTCGAACTTCTCTAATTCCCACTATATCTGACTTTAACCTATCCATTTCCCTTTTTAAATTTTCTAGCCTACCTGCCCAATTAAGGGACCTGACATGCCACTCTCCAATCCATAGAACGCCAGTTTTCTTTCTCCTGATAACGACGTCCTCTTGAGTAGTCCCCGCCCGGAGACCCGAATGGGGGACTATTTTACCTCTGGAATATTTTACCCAAGAGGACGCCATCATTTAATCATACAGTAAAGCTGGATGCCTTCAGGAAAAATTACGGCTGTAGTTTCCCCTTGCTTTCAGCCATTCGCAGTACCAGCACAGCAAGGTTGTTTTGGTTATTGTTACAAGGCAAGATCAGTCAATCATCCAGACTGTTGCCTCTGCAACTACTGAAAAGGCTGCTGCCCCTCTTCAGGAACCATACATTTGTCTGGCCTCACAACAGATACCCATCTATTGTGGTTGCACCTACGGTATGGCCATCTGTATCACTGGGGCACGCAAGCCTCTCCACCAATGGCAAGGTCCATGATTCATTGGGGTCTATGACCATGAATATGAAGCATTTAAATCAAATGTGAGCCGAGAGAGCAAAGCTTCTGACATGTAGCTATTTAATATTTTAAAAATGTTCTTTTGGGTTAAACTAAAGAAACAAGCATGTACAAAATGAACAGTAAATACAAAATTAATCAAGCAATGAAGTCACTGTAAACACAGTCTTTCACTGCTCATTTATGACAGGATATGGTACTGGAACAATGGTTAATTGTCAACAGTGCTTTTCAACTGAGCCACCCGAGCTCACCTCACAAATAACTGAGAAGCTTCAACTTATTGTTCTTCCCTCTTCATACCTTCGAAATGCAATCAAGCCTCTCCCACAATGCTTAGGAACTTGCATTCCTGAGGAGTTCCTCTCCACATCTTCTGAAGTTTAAGTCACACAGAGTTTTGCTGTGTCACATATGATCAACAAAGCTTATTTACTACAAAAGTAAAATATTTTAATTGAATGAATTGTGGGTTCTTGGTGAAACATTGTAAATTAAGTAAGCAAATGTGTGAAACAAGGCAAAAAACAGTGTTTATTTTGTTAAAATAATTTAATTTCCAATGCATTTGAACATTCACTGCTACAACAATAATATCTAGTTGAATGGAAGATGTCTCCTTTTTATTATAATTTTTAATATACATTCTGACTACCAGTAGCTTTAGTATTAAGCCACTTGCAGTACTCTTATACAAAGCCAGAAACAATAATTTGTAAAAAAATACATGTGAAGTAATTGTTAAGTAACTGTAAATAAACATAAGGTGTTACCTTACATACAGAGACCACTGACACGTACAGATTTAAAATTTGTGTATGAAACTTTCTTTTGCAATAATATTAATAGGATGACAATTGTCGTACACCAATGTATTTTTACTAGGTAAGAAAAAAGATGTTTTAAAATAAAGCAGTGTAAGAATTAACTCTTTGTTAGATGAGTGTATTGCTTTCTAGTGAGAATATGGAAAGACCTAGAGTCGTCACTTTACACTTATTGGAAAAGGTATATATGAGACAGGTAAGTAACATTAGATTTATTCTTAACATAAAAAAGTAACAAATGATTTGAATATCCCAAAGAACTACTACCACATGCACAGAATCTGATGTCCTTTACTTTCAGTTTATTAAGATACACCATGAAAATGCCATCACTGAATCGTATCCTCATTATTGACGATATAATTTTCCTGCTGCATCTAAAGTTATGAAATCATGAGACACTTGTAATGTTAGAGCCATCCATCCATCCATTCATCCACAGAACTGACCTTTTGTTTCACTACTTACTGCAACTTGGCTTGCCATTTTGTACAAGCTCCCTTGTTTATTATTGTCATGAAATCTGCATGTATGGAAATGGAAGCTGAATAATTTCACCATTGATTACTTAGCATGTTTACCAATATTCTCATTAAATTCTGTATTATGGTGTGCTTTTTGAACAACAGAAAGTTTATTCCTTTACTTCTTATACAACATTCTACTACCTCTTGAGCAATATTTATATGTACCTATATGTAGTATAGTTCTAGTTATGGTCTTGAAGTGCTCTCAGTACACATTGTGAGTCAAATGCAATAAGAACTCTCTTATGCATGAATCTTCTTTGCATACTGCAGTTCTTTCACTATTGCTATAGCTTCAGCAGTATATTTGGAGGCACATTCTGGAAGTATATACTTACATAAGTTTTCTACAATGAGTTAGAATCCTGATACCTGAGCTTCTCCTGGCGTAAACTATGTTCAAAGTACTTACGGGCATTCAGCCAGGTTGAATTTTTGACAACGGCCGATATTTCGGCGGATGCACACTCCGCCATTTTCAAGGCTTAACTGCAACGACCAGACGAAGTGCAGAAAACACGAGAGCTCGGTTCTGCGAGTCTAACAGAAAAGATAACACACACCTAAACCAAAGCCACCAAAGATGAACGAAGTCAGAGCTATCGATAGTAAGAAACTATGGACTGGTAGTTGAGGAAACGTTAACTCTGTCCCTATGTTTTTTAACAAGTGAAAGAGCAGGATTCCAGGCCGAGTTTAAACAAAAGCCTCCATCCCTATTCACAAGGTTGCTAGCCAATTTAATTTCAACAGACTCCTTAATCACACTATCCCAATAGCCGGACGTGCATGCTAATATCTCGGTATTATTATACCACATGGGGTGACCAGTGTCCAAACAATGTTCAGCAATAGCAGATTTGCTAGGCTGCTGTAGTCGCGTGTGCCGTTTATGTTCAATACACCGGTCCTCCACGGTCCTGATGGTCTGACCAATGTATGCCATGCCACAGCTACAAGGAATGCGATAAACACCTGCCTTACGTAAACCAAGATCATCCTTAACAGACCCCAAAAGCGCTTTAATCTTAGATGGAGGTCAGAAAACACATTTCACATTGCATTTCCGTAAAATACGACCTATCTTGTTTGAAGTGCTTCCTATGTAGGGCAAAAAGGTAATAGATTTAGGAGTCAACTGAGAATTATCATCAGTCACCTGGCGCACAGTTGGTTGATATCGCAACGTCCGTTCAATCTGTCTTTCACTATACCCATTGTGGCGGAAGGTAGCCTCAAGATGGGCCAGCTCAGCAGGCAAAGTCTCAACGTCGGAGATGACATGTGCCCTGTGTACCAGGGTACGAAGTACCCCTTCACGTTGGGCCGGATGATGACAACTGTCCGCCTGCAGATACAAGTCAGTGTGAGTACGCTTCCTATAAACTGCATGTCCCAACGATCCATCCACCTTCCTCCTAACCAAAACGTCAAGAAAGGGAAGGCAACCATCCTCTTCCACCTCCATGGTAAAACGAATGTTGGGGTGGATCGAGTTTAGATGTTCTAAAAAGGCATTCAAATTCTCCCTGCCATGCGGCCAAACAACAAAAGTATCTTCAACTCGTTGAGACTTTGCCTGCTGAGCTGGGCCATCTTGAGGCTACCTTCCGCCACAATGGGTATAGTGAAAGACAGATTGAACGGACGTTGCGATATCAACCAACTGTGCGCCAGGTGACTGATGATAATTCTCAGTTGACTCCTAAATCTATTACCTTTTTGCCCTACATAGGAAGCACTTCAAACAAGATAGGTCGTATTTTACGGAAATGCAATGTGAAATGTGTTTTCTGACCTCCATCTAAGATTAAAGCGCTTTTGGGGTCTGTTAAGGATGATCTTGGTTTACGTAAGGCAGGTGTTTATTGCATTCCTTGTAGCTGTGGCATGGCATACATTGGTCAGACCATCAGGACCGTGGAGGACCGGTGTATTGAACATAAACGGCACACGCGACTACAGCAGCCTAGCAAATCTGCTATTGCTGAACATTGTTTGGACACTGGTCACCCCATGTGGTATAATAATACCGAGATATTAGCATGCACGTCCGGCTATTGGGATAGTGTGATTAAGGAGTCTGTTGAAATTAAATTGGCTAGCAACCTTGTGAATAGGGATGGAGGCTTTTGTTTAAACTCGGCCTGGAATCCTGCTCTTTCACTTGTTAAAAAACATAGGGACAGAGTTAACGTTTCCTCAACTACCAGTCCATAGTTTCTTACTATCGATAGCTCTGACTTCGTTCATCTTTGGTGGCTTTGGTTTAGGTGTGTGTTATCTTTTCTGTTAGACTCGCAGAACCGAGCTCTCGTGTTTTCTGCACTTCGTCTGGTCGTTGCAGTTAAGCCTTGAAAATGGTGGAGTGTGCATCCGCCGAAATATCGGCTGTTGTCAAAAATTCAACCTGGCTGAATGCCCGTAAGTACTTTGAACAGTTAGAATCCTAAATGAAGAAAATCTAACAAAATGGAACAGTTTCCTTCCTTTTAACCAAGAAATGGACAACTTGAGTCCGTATGAGGCAGCTGGACATTGTGTTCATTTGTACAATAGCTGTATGTGGTCTCAGAGGGATGTTGAACTGGCTATCAGTCTACAGTGGTTTATTTGAGGAGAACATTTTTTCAGACAAATGTGTTAGTACCGTCTAACTATTGCATGTGGAGGGTATTTATGTCTGTGAAGAATTATGTTGTAAATATAATTGAGTTTAATTCAGTTTACCTTGTAGAATCATTGTTAAAATGAATATCTATTTGTTAACACTTGTCTTCTTATGTGTAGTAAAATTACTTTTATGTCCTCCAATAGAGCACTTGTTAGGGTACATTTCATTGTCCTCAAACAAGTGCACACACAAACAAACTGTAATCTTTGTACTGTACATTATATTTCATTCCAAACCTCTTTGATGAGCTTGTTAACAAATTTTGAGGTTGCCTTCAAGGGCAGGTCACTGAGATCCCATGAGGAAAGGGGCCCTCTCATTCTTGATCTGAGTGACCTTACTCTCTTTCCTAACATTCTCCAACTTCTTATCCTTCTTTCCTCCCTGAAGAAGTAACTCATAGTTACAAAAGCTAAAAATATTATTTAACTTCTAAATGTGTCCATCAGATGTAAATAGTTGTAACCATTATGTCTCGCTGTAAGTTTGAATTTGTTAAAGTGATAAGTTGTTTTAAGATGACAATGTAGCCCAAACTGGCTATGATAAAAGTTAAGATGTTTCATGAGAAGTGTTCAGAAGTGTCACATCTATAACTGATGACTGTATGTGGACAAGCCTCATGTGTTACAGAAGCATGACCAAAATTTTAGAAATTAAATGAAGAACAAAGACAAACTAATAAAAGTGTGGTAGAGAGACATAGACTCATTAAATAGTAAATATAATATTCTAACAAAAATATTCTGATATAGAAAAGAATCAATGACCTGACTATTGTCATCACAAAAGCATCTCAGAAATAAAAAAAAAATAATCAAAATTAAAACTGTAAGCGATATAAAACTGATGAACAGATTTGCTGCTCTTGGTGTGGAAGATGACTTACATGTGGTCATACACAAAATTAGTGTTAAAAGGATTAGTGTAGGTAGTATGAGTATCAGCTCCCCAATTAAACGCCCCCCCCCCTCCCCCAACACACACACACAGAAAATTTGGCAAATTCAGTGCACACAGTGACACAAAGTGTAAACATGGTTGTGTTTTCATACTTATAGTTACAGACACTCAGTTGATAGTGCATATCTACGACCTAACTGGTGTTGTATACTCCATGATGATTTTGGAAGAAATAAATCAATATTATACTGAAATCACTGCATGTGTATGTGCATGTGTGTATGCAATAGTCTCGTGCCAAAACTTGTGTAGAAATTATGATTTCCTGTATGAGTTCAGTGATTAACAGCTTACTTCGCACTGCAGGAAGCAAGTGACAGTGTCAGACCATATCATAAGATAAGTACATTCCAACATAATATAACTGCATGAATTGCTTCCTTCAAAAGAATGTTTTTGGCATGGTTCATGAATTTTCCTTTGTATTGCAAGAATGAAAACTTTTGCCCTGAGCACCTAATTTACTAACAAAATTTTGACCCATTTTACATTTATGCTTATGCTCTCTATTCACAAAAGAGTCTTATGTCTAGCTGTTTCTATTAAGACATAATGCTAGACAAATCAGAAAACCAGCTAGCAAACTTCAAAAGAAAGTGAACTTGGGACAGGACTAATGAATGCTACATGATTTGTACAGCTGTTGATGGACTTACTACAGGAAGTCCTTTGAAAATGTTCCACACTACATGGAATATCTTCAAACACTTTAGAGGAGTTCATTTCTTTGGAAGATGGTATTCACAGTTTTCTCTGTGAAAATGAATATGATGTAGATGTGCAAATCTGCCAGGAATGTACAGGCAAAATTAAATATACTGTAGAAGGTTACAAAAGCAATGGATTACAAGCTTTCAGCCTTAATGTTGCAGATGAATATCACCTACAGTGTCCACACACTTGACTGTATTCCACTTTATGTGGAACTGTTGATGCCTGCTGGCGTAGTAGTTGCCAAAAACTTGTCTTGTTTCTCTGCAGTAGTGAACAATGTGTCCAGAGCATCCAAATGTCTATTCTTCTGTTGTACTTGAATGAGGAGTTAGCTGTATCTGCATTAGTTGGATGCTGTGTTATTGTCTGATGGCTGCAGTGTAACTCTGGGTTATGAAACTGCAGGGCATGCATGTAAAAACCAACAGGCACTGTGGTGACTACAGCTGTACGTGAAGATAAATAATGGATATTTGAGTGCAGGTTGTAGATACACAGATGATGACATATGGAAGTATGAAGTATGAAGTGTGCACAGATTGTCAAAGTGGTTAAGGTGACTGCTCATAACAAATGGATCTGGCATAAATTTTTGATGTCATCATTCTATTATACAGCTGGAGGATGACCATATTTACAACTGCAAATATGTGTCACATATTTCTTAACAGCTATATTCATTACAGTGAAAGTTCCTCCACACATGCATGCACAGCAGTATTGTATTTATCTGCCGAACCAGGCATGTGACTTTCAATTAAAATGTCTCCTCTGCAAAGGAATGTACATAATGAATGTACAAGTACATATTGCAGATGTATGGATGATGACATATGGAAGTTTGGGTCTGGCTGTAAAATTTGCTTGGATACCCAAAGTGGTTAATGTGACCACTTGCGACAAGCAGGAAAACCAGGTCTGAGTCCCAGTCCAGCAGAAATTTTCAATGTCCACATTATTACCTCCTTACATACAAGGGTTGACATTCATTGGTGCTATCTCTTGCTTATTTGGTCTGACAGTTCTGGCTGCTATAAGCTGCTTTATCTCTTCTCTTACAACCTGGTGTATGATAAAGATAAGGCCGTGTTGGTCTTCCACGACTGCCACAAGGACCATATCCAGAAGTTGGATGTATCTCCTTCATCTGTTGTTGCCCCTCTCCTCTCAATGCACTAATACCACTTACTAATTCCTCTGCTGTCATGACATCTATTACAAGAAGAGTTTAGTACATGTCTTCTGTGACAGCTTTCGTCAAATGTGATATTTTGTCTACGTCTGTCATACACAGATTCACAAATATGTGTCACATATTTCTTAACAGCTATATTCATTACAGTGAAAGTTCCTCCAGACATGCATGCACAGCAGTATTGTATTTATCTGCCGAACCAGGCAAGTGACTTTCGATTAAAATGTCTCCTCTGCAGAGGAATGTACATAATGAATGTACAAGTACATATTGCAGATGTATGGATGATGACATATGGAAGTTTGGGTCTGGCTGTAAAATTTGCTTGGATACCCAAAGTGGATTACAAGCTTTCAGCCTTAATGTCTGTAGGTGTGGACTTGCTGCTTATTGTTGCCAATGGTTTTATTCAGTTTGGCATGGAATTTGTTCCAGGTACTGTGCTTCTCTTCATGTTTCTTAAGCCATTGCTAGGCTGTGCCATCCATGTAAAAGTACACATTAGCAAAACACATCATGTCTTCTGAATATATGGATGACAGGAATGATGTACTGCTTGTGTTCCAGTTCCTGGCCATGTAGGTGATGGCTTTTACATTGCCTAATTGGAGCCATAGTAATATTATTAAGAACCCAGCCAATTACTGTTATTTAATTACGTCCCTATCCAAAATTAAAGTCACTAATGAAAAACAACACTTCTTACTGAAAGCACAATTCTTATGAACATGGCTACAGCTGAACATAACATGCACTCATGGGTGGAGAACGGTGATATTTATAAAAACTTCAAATATTCCAGAATATACAAACATTACAAACACAAGAACTTTTCAGAACCATCCAGAAATGATACATATTAAATAATAAGTAATCACTTGTGGCTGAAATTGAATTGGTTACTTGCAGCACACCAGCCAGCGATGCTAATTTTTATGCCTCACCACATATAGCACAGCTCATGGCAATATAATACTGCTTGCCATACAGTAAGCACCATAATGATTTTACTTAAGTGTAACAATTGTTTATTCATTAATTCACCATGATAAGCAGACCACATCTTAAGAAATAACCTTAATGGTTGTGGAGTGAGTCAACATAAATGTTACAAAAATAAGGTATCTGTTAAAAAGTGCATTTAATAATTAACTGAAATTGAACTGCTATCATCTATTTGTGTTTACTGAAGTTGAGTTTAACATAGCAGAGTTAACAGGACACCTAATACTTTTAAAAAAGAGATTCTGCTCCCTTAGTTATCTCCTCTTGTTGGATTTATGTTTATGTGACCACACTACAGATATTTATTATACAACAACACTCATCTAGTTCTAACAAAGGCCTGTTTACAATGAAAAGTTCTGTTTGTCTTGCAGCTAACAGAAATTTTAAATTAGACTGTTTGTAGGAGTAGTGTGTAAAGCAGCAGAATGGGAACTCTCTTAAAGAAAACTGCGATTCTGAGTATATTGAGGTACCCAATACTATTTTGCGATTATTACGTGAAGTAGCACAAATGTATCAACATCCTTTGGAACACTATGAATTTGACATACTGATGAATTAATTATATGATGAAATATAGTTACTACCTGTGAATTAGTACCAGAAATGTAAAAATGTTAAAACCTGTACTCATCAATTTGTACACAAAACCTGACTGTAATTATTGTTCAACTAAGTGTGAAGATGCAAGATTCATGTTCAGTATCAATACTAACCCATATTTAAAAATTTATTAAGATATCTATATCAAACATTAGTGTAGAAAGGTATTTCTCATAACTGGGCAATGATAACTGTAATGTTTCATTTTAATTATTCTTGAAAGATTGTAACAAACTATGGATCCAAGTTCTGTAATCTGTTCTGAAAAACTAATTAAATTTTAACTGTAAACTTCAAAGTTACCATTGGAAATAACGGATTTATTCACATTTTGATTGATAAAAGCTATATACGCAACAGCAGCAATAGCCAGTCAGAGCTAGTTTTGAGTCAGTATTGTTTGAGTTCAGTGCACTATGAGTGTCAACTCTATGGTGCGAATAAACACGTTATTAAGTACATTTTCATTCTGGCCACTTCATTTACTAGATTTGATTAACTTGACAAGCCATTCCTGACACACAAAGAGCCCAGATTTTCTTTCAGATGGAGACAATTTGGAGCAAAGATATAAGAAGTACATTTTTCTTACACCGTTTGCCAGTAGGTGGCGACAGCTGTAAGTAGCAGTCACAAGAAACAGATCACAGACATCGGGCATTTAGCTTGGACCTCGGTCAACATAATCTCATTCAAACATTAGTTGATTTGTGTCTGCATCATAAAGTTGTCCTTGATTGAAAATGTCAGCGTACGAGCCTAATTTTCGTCATTTGTGGAAGGTGTTACTGTTTTGTTTCAATATGAAAAAAACAGTGGCTGAGTCTCATTGAATGCTCATTGAAGTACGTATAGTGAGAATGCTGTTTGTCAAAGAATGTGCCAGGAGTGGTTTCAACATTTCAAGAACGGTGATTTCAACATCGTATACTGGCATAGTGGTGGAAGAGATAATGTTTTCGAAGATGCAGAATTGGAGGCATTGCTGAGCGAAGACTCATGTCAAACTCAAGAAGAATTGGCATGATTAGTGAGAGTGACACAGCAAGTTATTTCAAAATGTCTCAAGGCTATTGGCATGATTCAGAAAGAAGGAACTTGGGTTCCATGTAACCTGAAACCAAGAGACATTGAACAGCATTTGTATGTTTGTGAACAATTGCTTCAGAGACAAAAACGGAAGGGAATTTTGCATTGCATTGTGACCGGGGATGAAAAATGGGTTCATTACAATAACCCTAAATGCAATAAATCATGAGAATATTCCGGCCATGCTTCCACCCCGACGGCCAAACTAAATGTTCATGGCTCCAAGATCATGCTCTGCATTTGGTGGGACCAGCTCGGCATAATGTACTATGAGGTGTTGAAACCAAGTGAAACAAAGGTGCTCATTATTGAATGCAATTAATGTTTGAGCAGAGCATTAAAAGACAAATGGTCGCAAGACAGTGAGAGGTACGATAAAGTGATTTTGCAGCACAAAAACACTCGACATCATGTTACAAAAAGAGGTCAAAAGGTACCTGGAAACATTAAAATGGGAAGTCCTACCCCACCCGTTCTCCAGACATTGCTGCCTCTGACTATCATCTGTTTAGATCAATGGTGCATGGCCTGGCTGAGCGACACTTCCAATCACATGAAGATGTCACAAATTGGATCGGTTCATGGATCGCTTCAAAAGACGAACAATTTTTTTGATGTAGGATTCGTACACTGCCCAAAAGATGGAAGAAAGTAGTGGCCGGTTTCACTAAAGCATCAAATGTTGGAGAAAAAATGGTGGAAGCAAAGTTGTACACCTTGTATATATACCTCAAATATGATCATTGAGAAACATCCCGTTAAGTATCCAGTTTGGTAGCCATGAAAAGTGGTTACATTTCAAGTGTCTATTAAGAGATTTGTGATTTTCTTTTGACTTTATAGGAATTCTCAAATTATTGTTTATGTCAGATAAAATATGGTTGATGACCTTTGCAAAAGAAAACTATTCTGAACCCTTGACAAAGAGGCAAAGTTTATAGAGTCAAAAAGGGACTTGACATCAACAATGCACCACATTTTGCTTACAATCCAAGTAAGCATGTACAAGGCACTGCTTGCAGTGCTATAAGTACGAGAGTGGAACAAATACAAATGGGATTTTATTCTTTATTTAAATTCATTTATTTAAAAACTCAAGGCAATTATAATTTATTTTTCCACATAGTCTCCTGCTTTGGAAATCCATTTGTTGCAGCATATGGACAGCTTTCTGATGCCCTCATCATAAAAAGAAGTGTGGCAGTCACCAGCCAGTCGCACATGAAATCTTCCACACTGTTGTTATCTTCAAATTGTCGCCTCCTAGAGCTTCTTTAAGCGATCCAAATAATTCGAAATCACAGGGTGATAAGTCCAGGCTGTAAGGAGGATGATCAAGTGTGGTCCATTGCATTTCCTGTAGCTTGGAGACATTTAGAGCTGTAGTATGGGGTTGTACATTGTCGTGGAGGAGGATGAGTTGTCAAATCAATTGGTCTCATTTTTTGCATGCAACTCTTGCCTTGTTCAACAGTTCACAGTAGTAAGCAGCATTGATTGTGTATCAATCATGCAAAAAATCAATCAGCAAAATGCCTCGCTGATCGAAACAAACGGTTGAAAGAATCTTGCCCGCTGGCAGTCAAGTCTTGGCTGGTTCTGCCTCCCCTTTCCTTTGCCACTCCTTAGTGGCTTGTTTGGATTCTAGAGTGTAGTTGTGAACCCAGGTGGTGATCTGACTCAAAATGCATTACTTCCTTCTGCAAACTTTGATTTAAGCCTCTGACAGACCTCCAAATGTCACAACTTCAAATTTTCGGCCAAAAGATTAGGGGCCATCCGGGACACACTTTACGGAACTGTAGAACTTTTGTGAAGATTGCTTGACAGCTCCCACAACTGATTCTGACTTTTTGTGCATTTTCTGATACTATCGCCTGTTGATCATTGTCAATAATTTCTTTAACCACACAAATGTTTTTGTCTGTAATGTTGGTCTGAGGATGGCAATTGTGTTGCTGATTTTCCACATGTTCTTGTCCTTCCTTGAACTTTTTATGTCTGGCAAGCACATGTGTCCTTGATAATATTTTATCACTGAACTTTGCAGTCGATCTGGCAAATTTCTGCTGTTAAACTCCTTCACAAGCAAGAAATTAGATAATTATCTATCGCGCAATGCAGGGGTGCACCTGCTGCTCAGACATTATGAGTGTTACTGACAAAATGGCAGGAAATATCTAACAGCCTGCTCTCCTCACTTCTGACGGTTGTGCCTAAGCATAGCAGAAGTGCGGGGCCAGTCCTACCAACTGTTGATGTTCAGGAACAAAAATCCTGTTTATATTTGATATCCCCTCGTAGATGACTGCATCAGCTGTCAAAGCAAAAAGAAATTGCAAACTCTGCTAGAAACCCTTGGATATACCAGCTGAAGAGAAACTGTTTGGACGTTTGATGTAATATTAATAATACTACGTAAAAAAAAAGGGGGGGGGGGAAGAAAAAATAAAAAATAAAAAAATCTACTAAGTAAGATAAAGTCATTACCTTTAGCTGCCTGTTCCTTCCATATCCTCTTGTTTTCTGCTAAACAACCAATCCATGGCTTTTTAATTGTATACTTCTGGCCTCGTTCTGGGCTCCGTGTGGACCCTGAAACCAATTTGTTAATGTAATTTTCTGCATGATTTTCATAGGATGTTATAATGTCCTCACAACCTTAACAGCGATAGAGTATATTTCATTTACAGGATTTTGTATCAAGAAATTACATCAAACTGAATGTTAATCTGTTGTTGCTAATAAACTCACACACTCATGCACATCTGTATGCAAGTGTGTAAGCGCGCGCACATACACACACACACACACACACACACACACACACACACACACACACACACACACAATCTGCAATACCCAAAAGCAAGCTTCAGTCCTACTGTCACAGTGTCAGTCTGGTGTAGTAATCATTTCTTCCAGTTTGTTGGATGTTATTGAATCATTGGAAATTTCTGTCTTTGAAACAGTATAATTTGTAATAGATTTCACAATTGAATAAATTATTTTCTTTGCGAATTCAGGTTTTTATGAGTGAAACATTTGCATCCACCGACTCTTTTATTTATTTATTTTGATCCAACATCAACTGATTACAAAAAATGGTTTTTTTTTGTTCCAGTCTTCTGGATAAGTCAGAGCATTCTAAATTACCTAGAAATATTACACCATCTGGTCATGAGTAAACTGCTCATAACTGCTGTTATACACTGTAACACAAAGTCATTGAGATGTGACACAGTATTTGCATTATATGTTGGTTTTACAATTCAGTAGCTCAGGATTCATTTTCTAGTTGACCCATTTTCTGGTGCTAAACATGACTTTCGAGATAGGAAATATTTGTTAAAAACCCATGTTGGACCACAATTAGGATTTCATACTAAATTGCGATTCTCTCTTTGTTACTTCTTGTCAATTTGCACTTACCTTCTCAATTAATCCCTCAATCACTTTGCCCAATTTTTTCCCCAGAGTGTAGGTTGCCAGGATGTGACATTATAGAAACGTCAGTAGAGAGGATATGAAATTAAGTATGTGGTGTGCATCCAGCCCTTGCAAGGCCAATTGAGGAACTACTTGACTGAGAAGTAGTGGCCCTGATCACGAAAACTGACAATGGCCAGGAAAGTGACATTGAACTTTTCTGTCCACAGGGATCCCTAATTGGCCCATTACCCTTCTTATAACATAAAAATACACTTTAAGCACTGATAATGATAGCAACATTGTTATATATGAAAATGACACAGCTCTATTCCCCAAGGATAATAATAAAAACAAAAGTATGTAAATAAAAGCCAACTTGGAAATAAACAATACTATTCAAAGGTCTACAGAAATAAAGTCACAAAATAACACTACTAAACCACTTCTTTTTTCTAATTCCAGGCTAAATAACAGACACAATCAAGCTATCAACTTTTGCATAGCTGCTATCCTTGCGTAATCATATGGCAAATATGTAGTCACGCCCAGAGGCTCTGCCTCAGAAAACTTTAAAAATTAGCCAATGGCCTTGCCACTTTGGTAACATCAGTTCCCATCACATAATTGAAGTTAAGCACTGTCCGGCTTGGCTAGCACTAGGAAGTGACACCATCTGTGTCTGCTGAGTGCTGTTGGCAAGTGAGGTACATTAAGCCCTTGTGAGGAAAATTTTGGTATCACCAGCAATTTGGAGGCCAAGCACACAAATGTAATTTGTCATGCGTGTATGTCAGCAATAAACATCAGATGGATGTAAATGTACCAGGTCATTCTTCTGCGCTCCTATCTAGTCAGAACAAAAGTATCTGAGCTGAAGATTCTGCCATGAGACAAGCTACACAAGTACCACCCAGAAACCATGTTTTGACTGTCAACTGCTAACAGCTCTGCTATCATGATGTGCAGCACGCCACTTAGAACTGGACCTAAGACTGAGGTGTGCTTTGGTATAGAACTCTGTAATTGCAAATGTGACACAGCCTATCTTCAGTGCAGGCCTCTTGGTGCATTACCACCTGACCACATTGTCAACACTTAGCTAATGGACACCATCACCAGGCTGTCGACCACTGGGTTGCAGCATCACACTGCCACATTTGATGCCTAGGTCACAAAGGCTGCAGGAAACAGGTACGCCAAACTGCTCAACCTGCTATTACAAGGCCTCTGGGGGTTCTGCAATAAGAACCTCATGATACTGTGGACTACATTAATATGATGGCAGGCCCTCTGATTTCATGCAGGCCCAAATGATTAACTCCTGAGGTGTACACAATCACTATGTCAGAGTTTGACACTATGCTAACCACGGCTCATCCACCCCTGGTACAGGGCTATGGTCATCACTTTTGCATTTGGTCCCAAACAAGAATGGCTTGTGGTGGCCATGCAGAGACTACCAAGATTTAAATGTGAAAATGATCCCAGACAATTATCTGGTGCCTTTGCTACGAGACAATAACCATGCATTGTGAGGGACACAGGTATTTAGTGTGTTATATTGTGCTGAAGCACACACACATATCATAGTTGCTGAGAAACTCATTCAAAAGACAGCCATTATAACACCTTTTGGTTTGTTCAAAGCTTCTTCATGAATGTTGGTCTGAGAAACCACGCGTAATCATGGCAATGATTCATTGATTCAGTGTTATGAGGCTTACCATGTTATTTTGCCAACCTGGATGGAATACTAGTATTCTCAGAAGTGCCACAAGCACATGAGCAGCATCTCACTGGAGTTTTTAAGTGCCTTGATGCATATGACATTGTTTTGAATGTCTCTAAGAGCATCTTTGGACAACCAGAGATAATGTTTTTGGGTCATTCTATTTCAGTACAGGGATCATGCCCCCCTGCTGGAGAAAGTTGAAGCCTTTATGAATATTTCTTGCCCAGAGACAACCAAAGAATTATGTATCTTTCTTGTAGTGCTTAATTTCTACTGCCACATGCATAAGAAATTCAAGAGGCAGCTCTAATTTGTCTAAAAACAAAAGGCAGTGTGCTTGTACAGTGGTCACAGTCAATGAAACATGCCTTCAAGGCCAACAACAACGCTTTTGAGGCTACCAACAAGAGTATAGCAGAGGCTGTGCTTCTCATTCCTCTTCCTTTAGGTGCACCCCTCATGCTATTGATCGATGCTAGCCAGGTAGCCATCAGTGTAGTGTATCAAAACTATGTTAAAGAGACCTGACAACCACTCATTTTTCTCTAGGACGCTGTTTCCAGCTCAGCAACAATGGAGCATGTGTAGCTGGGAATTGTTGGCAATCTGAGCATCCATGAAATTTTTCTGTCTGCAGCTGGAGGCAAGAGTCTTCAATATCTACATGGGCCACAAATCTCTGACCTTTGCCTTCTGCCAGAACAATTAATAATGCTCTCCGGGGCAATTTAATCATCTGGAATTTATTGCCCAATTCTCTATTGACACTAAACATATCTCAGGGTTTAGTAATGAATTGACAGACTGTTTGTAGCAAGTCAGTGCCATCACAGAGACAATCTATTTTACATGCCTAGCTCAGACACACCAGTCCAACAAAGAAATCCAAGATTGCCTAAACGATACTACAGCAGGCTTGCTGCTAGCACTCATTAATGAACCAGAGGCAAACACCAAGATTGCGACACTTCCAGTGGAAAAACTTGCCCATTCTGGCATAACTGCGCAAACAAATGTTTCATAACCTTAACAATTTATGCCACCCTGAGTAATGGTGACAACAAAGCTCATATCTAATTGTTACATGTGAATTGGGACACAAAAGGACTGCTATCACTGGTCTAACACACGTGAATTGTCAATGCACCAAAGTTTCATGACATGTTCACATGCCAATAGGCAATATCCCAGACATGACCAACAGGTTTGTCCACATAACTGATGTCATGGACCACTACCACCATCAGAAGGTCAATGATATTTGCTAACCATTGTTGATAGATTCAGATGCTGGTTGGAAGCTATTCCTAGAGATAATATCTCCATCGAGTTGCTAGCTGCCATGTTTATGTCCAACTGGGCCACTCACACAACTGACAGATGATGCCAATTTGAGTCTGATTTGATTACGCAACTGAGCTAGTTTTGCAGTGTGTCAAATCACATAACAAAGAGTTATCATCCAGCCAGCAAAGGCATGATCAAGCAGTGGCACTGGTCTCTAAGAGCCATCCTCATGTGTCATCAATGAAAGTGGACAATGATCATACCATTAGTTCAGCATGGCCTCCATACCATAAGTAATCTGGACCTCAATGTATTCCATGCTGAATTGATCTATGGGGAAATGCTTTGGCAGCCAGGTGGAGTTTGCTGATCTGGGTGCCACAATGGGGGACATATCACAATCACATCAGTTCATAGTCATTTGAGAGATTTGATCTTGCACATGCAACTGCAACCAGCATCCCGACATGGCACACAGCAAATGTTAGTCCATAAAGAGTTGGAGATCTGCAGCTATGCCATGCTATGAAAAGACAGTGTCAGGGGCATGCTCACAGCACCATATACTGTACCACACTGTGTAGTAGCTAGACAAGATAAGACAATGGGCATTTTGGTTAATGACAAGAGAAACAGTGTGTATATCGATTGAGTTAAACTAGTGTTTGCCCTTCTTCCACTCTGATCAGTGCCATCCCCAACAATACACATGCAATATCAGACACAGTCTGGACGCATTTCTCAGCAAAATTCAAGGATGGCACTATATGCAACAAATACAGGTGACACTCTACTTCCCCAAGGGGAGTTGTGTGGTGACAGGCGGTCGTGCAACTGTCATCGCATGATCAGCTGATTTCTTACAAAGTGTCAATAGAGATTGCATGTTGGCCACTAGGAGTGCCGAAGTGTGGTTACTCCTTGCTGCAGCATGCAGGCATTCTGTTGTTATTGAGTGTTATATTTTAGATTATTTCGTTTTTTGACTACTTTCTGAGACTTCTGTGTGTCAGTCAACAAATTGTTCCCACTAGTTGTGTTACTCTTATTTTAATTTTTATTATGATTCCTGTAATTTGGCAGCACTCTACTTACAAAAGTAAAGTGAACTGACTGTAGGAGCCGCCTGAATGTAATTCTTCCACAGTAAGAACATGAAATTAAGCAACAAGCCTCAAGAAAAGTAAGGCTTGTGACAAATTTACAGCTAAAAACATATTTTGGTTTCTTTATTTTCTTCAGATCTTTGTCAGTTCCAGTAACTGTTTTCCATAGCCCCACCTGGTTTAGGTGCATTTCCATCACAAATTCCCAGTTGCTGTAGTTAGCCATTCCATGCACAATTTCCCAGTCACTGTAGTTAGCCATTCCAGTCAACTTTTCAAAATTAAACTGCGATTGTCCACCTAAAGCAATCTTAAATATATTCAGCTGGTTCAACTATAAATCTTGAATGATTCTTGACAAAAATATGATAGCAGAAAGTCAAAAATATGAGAAATTTGGTAACTTCATCAGTAAAAATCACAATAACAATCACAACAATTGATTCCATGCAGATATCAGTGATTTTGTTTTATTAATTTCTGAACAGGTGGTACTTTCATCAGTCTGGTAACTTCACTAATTCCTTCCTGGGCCCAGAAGCTGTTGGATATTGACTCCAGTTAGTCCTTTGAGAGATTATAAAGTTGGCTTCTTTGATGAATGAAAGTCATGTACAACATACTGCCAGGAACATAGATTATCAAACACAATTTATTGAGAAAATTACTAACAAACAGACCAAATATGAAAAACCAAGAAGCTAATACACAAGGTGTCAGCAAAAGAAAAACCACTGTTGTTCCCTAAAATGCTGAAGGAGTCTCTAAGACCTCCACACACAAGCACTATCCCTTCAAGCTAGTCCACAAGCAGATATACTGCATAATTTCCTCAAAAACCCCTAATACTCCACCACCCCTTAGAACCACCTGCAAATGAGCAGCCCCTCATCGTTCCAGAGTGCAGCAACTGCATCAGGTTTTTCACCAGGGCTGCAACCATCTATCTATCATTCTTGGAAATGGCGACATCCTACACACAATCCTTCTCACCCCTCTTAAAGTGTTATTCTGCTCTCAACCCAATTCAGCCATCTGCACATCCTACTTCAGTCCCATCACAAACTTATCCTATTCTATAAGAGGTAGGGTCACCCGCAAAAGCAGTCACATCATATACTCACTCTCCTGTTATTTTTGCACAGCATTTTTTGTGGGCATGACAAGCAAGTACTTGTCCACCCAAATAAATGGACACCACCAAACCATGGCCAAGAGCAGAGTTGAACAACCAATGGTAGAACATGCCACTAAGCACAACATGCCTGATTTCAGTGTCTGCTTCACAACACTTGTGCCATATGGACCCCCCCCCCCTCCCCCTGTCACCACACCAAGTTATCTGAATTGTGTAGATGGGAGTTATCCTTGCAACACATTGTTCATTTCCATAAAGCTCCTGGCTTCAATCTCTGCTAGCCCCTACACTAAACTAAAAGTCTCCCTTCGTCTGCTCTGTCACCTCCTCCCAGTCCATTCCTTATGTCATTATCGTCATGTGCTGCATAAACGCATGTGTCTCATTCCTATCCTGTGTATTTGCTGGCTCTCTCTCCCCATTCGTATCTCATATACCTGCTGCCTCTGTGTGAGCCATCAGCCATACTTCTACAACTGATCACAGTGCTTCCTGCCTTTTTTCTCCCCTCTCCCACCCCACTCAGTACAATGCTCATTTTACATGATAAATCAAAATGGTGTGGAATGGGTCACTTTACACTCATATCACAAATTAATAATTGATTTGTAAATATGGCTATATGCTGAACATTTTTTTAAATATACCGACCTGAGTTAGTAATTTCTGCATAACACTTTTTACAATTACAGAAACAGAAATTCTTCTGTGGAACAGAAGGTGTTGTCAAGGAGGATCTTTCTCAGATCGTTCCCAATTTTACCTTGCTGTCTGGAAAATTTTATATCTCTGGGTAAGAGATCAAAAATTTTTGTAAATTTCTGAGCAACAAAGGCTTTCTTTCTTAAAAATGAGTTACTGCAGAAGATTCTTCTATATGAAATTATTGAATGAAAATATCCAAAATATGTCAACTTACTGATTTGTGTCCCCTGAAGATCTGCAATGATTCTAAGAGCAAATGTGGCTGAAATTAGTTGGTTTACAAGTTCCAAAATGTGCTTTTTCAAGTTTAAATTCTCATCAACATGGTTACCTAAGAATTTATAAGTTTCCATCTTATTTATTACTTCCTTACTACTTGTTACACTTATCACTATTGCAGTAACCCTAGCTTTGCACAACTGAATATGTTGTGCATGAAATGTATTCACAGTAGCAAATATGAACAACAGTCAGCTGCATAATGGAATGACACTGAAAATTTGTGTCAGACAGGGAATCGAACATGGATTTCCCACTTTTCGCGAGCAGTTCCCTTATTTTTAAGCTATCTGAGCACAACCCAAGGTCAGACCCAAACTTCCATAATTCATCAACCACTTGTCTAAAGCCTGTACTTATACATCCATTATGTATAACCCCATACAAGGGAGACATTTCACTTGAAAGTCGCTTGCCTGATGTCAGTAGATAAATACAATATTGCACTGCCCACGTTTTCCCAAATAACAATGTAATGTTTTTTCGTATATGCATGCATGGTTGCCATATGGTTGATGACATATGGAAGTTTGATGATGGCACGATATTGCAGTACCGGTGTTATTCTGATTAGGATGCAAAGTTCCTTTGGGCATGATCACATGTTCAAAGGGAATGGAACTGTGGTGACTACAGCCATTACAAAACACATAAAATGAATTTGCAGTTGTGAATAAGGACTACCATTGGCTGTAGAATGTAACAACAATTATGAAGATTTGTGCCGGACTGGCAGAAATTTTCATTGTCATCATTCCATTCTATAGCTGACGGTAGTCCTTATTCACAACTGCAAATTGATTTGATGTGTATGGAAGTTTGGGTTTGGCCATAAGTCACACTTGGACAGCCTAATGGTAAGGCAACTGTTCACGATAAGCATGAAATCTGGGTTCGAGTCCCGGTCCAGAACAAATTTTCATTTAACATCATTCCATTATGCAGCTGATGGTTAATCATATTCACACTGCAAATACATTTCATGTATTTCATAATGGCTGTAGTTGCTGCGATGTCTGTTCCTTTGGACATGTATGTTTCAAGGAACATTTCATCACAATTTCATCACAATTCAGAATAACACAGGCACTGCAATATTGTATTTATCTGCTGACACCAGGCAAGCAACTTTCAAGTAAAATGTCTCTACTGTACAGTAATATACATAATGGATGTGTGAGTACAGGTTGTAGACACATGACTGATGACATAACGGAAGTTTGGGTCTCGCCTTGGGTCAGGCTTGGATAGTCAAATGGCAAGGTGACTGCTCACGATGAGTGGGAAATCTGGGTTTGAGGCCCAACCTGGCACAAATTTTCATTGCTGTCACCCCCTTACACAGCTGATGGTTGTTCATATTCACAATTGCAAATACATTTCATGTACTTCATAACAGCTGTAGTTGCTGCAGTGCCTGTTCCTTTGGACATGCGCGCATGTCCAAAGGAACACTGCAACATAATTCAGAATAACACAAGCACTGTGTTTCTACAATTGAGAGTGAGACCATTCAAACAAATCCAGTCAATGATAGTTTTAAGAACACTGTTTACCATTGCACCTGTTTCTGTATGTATGCTTGGACTGATTACAATATTAGTGCCACCTGCAAAAAGAACTACTCTGCTTATTACATATTGTACAGAAGATCACTCAGACATTCAAGGTACAACAGTGGGCATAAAACTGAGTCTTGAGAAACTCCATAAGTAATTTTTCCCCAGTCAGAATTATATCTCCAGTCTATATGGGCTCAATTACTAAGTATAACTTTCTGCATTCTTTTGGTTAGATATGAAATTATCCACTGGTTAGCTAAACCATCAACCCCATACAACTTCAATTTATCTGGGAGAATGCTGTGACTCACAAAGTCAAATGCCTTAGATAGGTCACAGAAAACACCAACCAGCACTATTTTATTATTTAATGCTTGTACAATTTGTCGAGTGAACATTTAAATGGCATTCTCAATAGAGCAACTCTTCTGAAACCCCAACTGTGTTTTGATGAGGATACTATTGTTGCAAAGATTCTAGACTACATCACTTTTTCTAAAGTTTTGGAAAATGCTGTCAGCAGTGAAACAGGTTGGTATTTATTGACATCTGTTATCACCTTTTGTTAAAGAAGGGTTTAACAATGTCACATTTCAGTTTCTTTGGTAAATTGCCTTGCATTATATATTTCAAACAATAATGGGCTTATTAGATGGAAAGAAATGTTTAGTACCCTATTATATTTGAGATAATGTATAATTTTCTTAATTTGAGAAAGATTCTGAGTGCTTTTTGTCGTGTGCAACTACTGCAGGACTCTATTTGTTCTTGTCAATAGATACACTTCCCTTTTCATTTCACAAGATAACTTAATTGCTATAGTGATTCATAATTCTTTGTATGGCTGTTGAATGTCCTTTCTGATTAGCTTAAGTGGAAAGATATTTTCAAATAATGATATGACTCTATAATATAACAGATAAAATTTTATGTTAGAATTTGTTTTACTATGAATTTCATCCCAGGTCATCTCCTGTAAACTATTCTTAAAAACACTTGCCCTGGAGTCATTAATTACTCTCACTGATTTCCAAAGAGGAGTATCCATACTGTTTAAGTCACTAAATTATTTATCCTAACAGTGGATCATGATCAGAGTATCTGTTACTGGGTAAATAGTTATTTTGTTGCATTGAGTATTAACAAAAAAACATAATAAATTAGGGTCCTACAGACTTTATCCACCTGTGTTTGAAAGTTAATTACTGAGACCAAATTGTAGGATCAAAATTAGAAATCTACATCATTTTTCCTAGCACAGTTCTCTAGAGGATCTATGCTGAAGCCTCCACAGACTATTAACTGCATGTTGCTGTCCAATAGAGAGCATGGTATGGAATCCAGATTCCTCATAAACACTTAAAATATTTCCCAGTGGGGCTCTATACAGTTACAATTAGAAGTGAACCATTTTTCAGAATTTATTCACATGTATATCCGTCTATGTGCTGATCACCAAAAAATTACTTGTCTCAATATTTCTGAACTTGTGTTCTTTCTTAATATACATAGCAACTCCTCCTTTTACCATGTTAATTCAGCAAGAATAATCTGCTAGGGTGTAATCTCATCATTAAATGTATAGCAAAAGAAATTGAAATGCCTCTTCTCTCACTATCAAACAGAGTACTTGATGAAGGAATATTCCCTGACTGTCTTAAGCTCACAGTTATGTTGCCTATGTATAAAATAGATGAAAGAAACCTCCCAAATAACTACAGACTCATTTAAATAGTACCAGTCATATCCAAGTTAGTAGAAAATTGTGTGCATAAGCAGATATACAGGTATTTTGAAACCAACAAAATTTTAAATGACCAACAGTTTGGATTCAGGTCACACCTAGCAACTGTAAAAGCAGTAGAAGCTTTGGTAAGCAATTTTTATGAAGGGTATGAAAAAAGGGTATCAATGTCTGGAACACTTATTGACGTAAGTAAAGCTTTTGACTCGGTGCCACATGACATACTCATCAAAAAGTTAAAATACTATGATATTGAAGATGATACACCCTGACTATTCAGATCTTATCTAAGCAATAGGTTACAACTTGTATATGCAAATAAGCAGAGGTCAGAAATACTCCCTATAGAAAGAGGAATACCCCAAGGCTCTGTTCTTGGACCTTTTCTGTTCATTGTAACATTGTATGTTAATGACTTCTCGAATTACATACTGTGTAAGTACAGGAGAGAACTTACAGAGTGTACTGGACAAAAATAGAGACATGATGCAAATGGCTAATTACTGGTGTCAGGCTAACCAGCTGTGAATAAATCAAACAAAAACAGAAGAAATAATATTTAATCTCAAAGTAACTAAAAATGAAAACAAAACAGCGAAATTACTTGGACTAATCATAGACCAAAAGCTCTCATGGGAAGGACACACCAATTATCATGTCGTAAACTAGCATGAATACTTTTCTTATTGTACAAATTAAGAAACAGTGTGAGCAAGCAATTGCTACTCCTCTCATATTATGCTTTTTTTTTTTTTTCATTCCCAACTGCAATATGGAATTTTGCTTTGGGGTAACTCCCCAGGGGCTGAAAGTATTTTCAGATGGCAGAAGAAAGCAATCCGGTGCATGGAGGGGTTAGCACCCAGAGTGTCCTGCAGAAATTATTTTAAATCTCTTGGCGTAATGACAGTGCCAAGCATGTACATATATAACTGTCTAATATATGCCAGAGAAATTCTGAAAAAAATTGAACATGAGATGTGATGTGCATGCACACAGTACAAGAAACAGTCACCTGCTGGACTTGCCTTCCACAAGACTTGCTGTAGTCCATAATAATTATAAGTACTTAAGCATACAATTTTTCAATAAGTTACCATGCTCAGCTCATACAGTACCACTAAATAAATACAGAGTGTTTCAAAAATGACCGTTATATTTGAAATGGCAATACAAACTAAACGAGCAGCGATAGAAATACACCGTTTGTTGCAATATGCTTGGGACGACAGTACATTTTCAGGCAGACAAACTTTCGAAATTACAGTAGTTACAATTGTCAACAACAGATGGCGCTGCGGTCTGGGAAACTCTATAGTACAATATTTTCCACATATCCACCATGCGTAACAGTAATATGGTGTAGTCTCTGAATGAAATTACCCGAAACCTTTGACAACGTGTCTGGCGGAATGGCTTCACATGCAGATGAGATGTACTGCTTCAGCTGTTCAATTGTTTCTGGATTCTGGCGGTACACCTGGTCTTTCAAGTGTCCCCACAGAAAGAAGTCACAGGGGTTCATGTCTGGCGAATAGGGAGGCCAATCCACGCCGCCTCCTGTATGTTTCGGATAGCCCAAAGCAATCACATGATCATCGAAATATTCATTCAGGAAATTAAAGACGTCGGCCGTGCGATGTGGCCGGGCACCATCTTGCATAAACCACGAGGTGTTCGCAGTGTCGTCTAAGGCAATTTGTACCGCCAAAAATTCACGAAGAATGTCCAGATAGCATGATGCAGTAATCATTTTGGATCTGAAAAATGGGCCAATGATTCCTTTGGAAGAAATGGTGGCCCAGACCAGTACTTTTTGAGGATGCAGGGACGATGGGACTGCAAAATGGGGCTTTTCGGTTCCCCATATGCGCCAGTTCTGTTTATTGACGAAGCCGTCCAGGTAAAAATAAGCTTCGTCAGTAAACCAAATGATGCCCACATGCATATCGCTGTCATCAATCCTGTGCACTATATCGTAAGCGAATGTCTCTCGTGCAGCAATGGTAGCGGCACTGAGGGGTTGCCGCATTTGAATTTTGTATGGATAGAGGTGTAAACTCTGGCGCATAAGACGATACATGGACGTTGGTGTCATTTGGACCGCAGCTGCAACATGGCGAATGGAAACCCGAGGCCGCTGTTGGATCACCTGCTGCACTACCTGCACGTTGCCCTCTGTGGTTGCCATACGCGGTCGCCCTACCTTTCCAGCACGTTCATCCGTCACGTTCCCAGTCCGTTGAAATTTTTCAAACAGATCCTTTATTGTATCGCTTTTCGGTCCTTTGGTTACATTAAACCTCCGTTGAAAACTTCGTCTTGTTGCAACAACACTGTGTTCTAGGCGGTGGAATTCCAACACCAGAAAAATCCTCTGTTCTAAGGAATAAACTATGTTGTCCACAGCACACTTGCACGTTGTGAACAGCACACGCTTACAGCAGAAAGACGGCGTACAGAATGGCGCACCCACAGACTGCGTTGTCTTCTATATCTTTCACATCACTTGCAGCGTCATCTGTTGTTGAAAATTGTAACTACTGTAATTTCGAAAGTTTGTCCGCCTGAAAATGTACTGTTGTCCCAAGCATATTGCAACAAACGGTGTATTTCTATCGCTGCTCGTTTAGTTTTTATTGCCGTTTCAAATATACCGGTCATTTTTGAAACACCCTGTATAAGAATACATTGCAAACCTGGCTAAAAAACAACGAATTCTACACAACTGAAGAATTCTTAGAAACTAATCATCAAAATATATGTTTTACCTAAGTTATGAAGAAAATGTTTTGATATTATATAAGCTAGTTATTTACCGTGATTCTTTTCTTATGTGTGTATGTAATTACTGTATAAAACATTGTTTGACATCATGCTGAAGAAAAAGTCTTTAGTTCCTTTTTCCCCTTTCTGTAACTATTTGAATATTGTGCTGAAACTAAAACCCTCTGTAAACTTTGACGAAGCCAATTGTATGAAAAATACTGAAAGGCTAATAAAAATATTCTATTCTATTCTATTTTATACGTAACATATCCAAACCAGTGGTTAGTGGTGCTCAGATAGGCATACAATTTCTCTCTTTTCAGAGCTCTCTAAATTTTCAAAACAGACAAGAAGCTCCTATACCTTATCACTCAGTCCTTTAATATTTTGACAGAGTAAGCTAATTTTATTTCTCTGTGCAGTTGCAAGCATTTTGTCAGGCTCTTCTGTTATTCTGCCTTACTTCAAAACACGGTGGGTGAATCGTGATTCTAACCTAAAAAGTATGCCTCTCTGACATCAGTAACGCAGGAATCTTTAATTGCATGATGATGCCCCCCACCCCTTATTACTTGCAACAAGCTCAGCCAATCTATCTTTCCCTCTCCTATGCAGGTGTAGGCCGTGTCTATATCTCCATCTTTCAATTGTAGCAATAAGCACTGCACTCATATTATATTTCATTTCAGTCTGCATTCAACTCAGTGATCACATGGCTCACAGCAGTGTTAACCCAGGGGTCGTCATGGTGCTGCAGGACCTCCACAAAACTCACATTTGTGCATATAGTTGCTACTCATATTTCATTCAGGTCACCCCTAAATCTGTAATTACTGTCCTTAGTCATGCTGTTCCCTGCTCCATCTTCTAGAATAACCTGATTCTCTTTGCCAAAACCTTTCCACAAATTCCTTATGTCCCCTGTCACCTGGCTACAGTCAGCACTTAGTTTCACAATACTTGTGACTTGGTACCATGTTTTTAATCTTTCCTGTATCATCAGATCCCCTGCTTTCTTCTCCATAGCTGCAGCAATCTCATAAGTAAACCACTGTCCCACATAATAAACTCTTCATTCTTCAATGACATATTTCCTAATAAACTCAAGACTGCAAAAATCATACCCTTTCATAAAAAAGGAAGCAAAGATGATATCAGCAATTACAGGCCAATAGCTGTACTCTCAGTATTCAGCAAAATATTTGAATGTAGTATGGTAGACAGACTAAATTCATTTCTGAAAAAAAAAAAAGAAATGCCATATCACCTGCTCAGTTTGGTTTCCAAGGAGGAAAAACCACAACTGATGCAATACAGCAACTATTAGCAACTAGTAGATAAGAAGCTTTCAGCCATAGACATTTTTCTTGAGCTAACAAAGGCATTTAATATGGTCAATCACAATACGCTGCTCCAAAAAAATTTATTCCCATGGAATAAGGGGCACTGGCCATGACTTTAAAAGTTACCCAAATCACAGAACATGGAGTTCCCCAAGGCTGTCTTGGGACCCCTTATTATTCTTACTTTATGTAAATGACCTTCCCTTAAATTTACACAACAGAACCTTCCTCTTTGCTGATGATACCACAATTATGATATCCAACTCAAATGAACATATTCAAGATACAATAAAGAGGAGCACAGCACAACTAAACTCATGGCTTAATTCAAACAGACTACTCCTAAATATAATAAAAGACAGCTGGTATTACTTTCCACAAAGTCCAAAATAAAAACCCACCAGTACCAAATACATCACTGAGTGATGATAAAATAAACTATGTAAAGGAAACCAAATTTTTTGGGGGTTACCATTACTGACACACTTACATGGAAAAGTCATATTGATAAAACCTGCACCAAATTGAGTAAAGTATGTTTCATGACTAGACATATAAGGAATATTGTTAATACCAGCACCCTCACATCAAAGTACTATGCTCTTTTCCACTTTACATTAAGCTACAGAATTATCTTTTGGGGCCACAGTGCAGAAGCAGTGAGGTTGTTCAAACTAAAAAAAAACAGAAAAAAAGTAGGTAGAATAATATTATTCAGACAACAGTGAGAATCTTGTAACCACTGTTCCACAATCTGAACATATTTCCCCTCCCATGTCAGTGCATACTGGACATACTATGTTTCACCAAGAAAAATATTAGCAACTTACATATAAACTGAGACTGGCACCAACATGATACAAGGTCAAAGAACTCTCTACGAGTAATTCTGCATTCAACAAAACTATACAGTAAAGGTATAAAATAGATGGGAATAAAACTCTACAATCATCTCCCAATAGCAGCGAAGAACATTACACAAGTGAAGGATTTTAAAGTAAAACTATGGTCACTCCTAAGTTAACACTGCCTCTACAGCATACTGGAATTAATTGAAAACAACCTGCTTTAAGGAACTGCTAAAAGGAACTGCTCAACAAAACATCAGATAATGGATCTCAAACTATTGACCTTTGTAACATAACTGAATGTAAGTTTTATTGGTATAAATGCTAAATTATGGTACAGAATAAATATAAGACCTAAGTACATTACACAAGTGATATAAATATGTGGTCATTTTATAGATTCATAAACAGGTACCTCTTCTGTAAATGCCTAATATGTATCAAATGACATGCTCTATATTGTGACGTGCATTTCTGTACAATGTATGATTCAGAAGACCAAAACAAATAAAATAAATAAATAAATAAATCTGGCCTACATCCCTTCCATGGCTACTACCTAGCAGCAAGACTCTTTTCTTCCTACTCTCTTTTGTTGGCGACATACTTCGATTTTCATTGCTAGAAGTCTGCTGCACCCTACTGTGGCCTGCTGAATGAGCTCTTCCCCTCCTACTTCAGGTAACAACTCAAATTTATTTTGTACTGTAATTTTAAATGTAGATGAAGTTGAAGAGCTGTTCCCCTTTCACTCATTGCTTGTTACCTTTACTCTGTTCCCATAATCTTCTTCCACCTTCAACTTCTCTAACTCAAATTTCACATGTTGTAAGTCAACCTGAAGGGTACAAACCTTTGCCTCCTGCTCAATGATTCTCTTGTCTTTTTTGCAGAGCCTACAGTTCCATGGGAGAGCCTTGCTGAGTTACACTTCCAGTTTCCCATTACAGTCACCAATTGAAATTCACATTCTATATATACCACTCCTTCTTTGACTATCATAGAGCAATATCCACACTTATCACGTATTTCAACACAGATTAGACATTTCAAAATAGAATTAAACCACTTAACACTTATTACACTACACAAATTTTTGTTATTTACAAGCCACAAAAATTTGGCATACAGGTCACTGCTTCAGGTGTGTGATATAATGTAAAAAGTTAGTTATTTCTGCTAACAACAAGAACTCAGTACTCACTTAACAGCAGTATCTGTAAATTAACTTAATCACAATATAGTGTAACTTCAATGTATTAAAACTATATGTAAACAAACTATTATCCAAAATTTTCTAAATCAAACAACTTAAGATTTATGCTACTTTCTGGAAAGATGAACTTAATAATGAATGAACATGCTTTACTTAAACTACTCGAAAGGAAAACATAACATTGTGTTATCAGACAGCATATTATAGCTATACAGGTGTGTGTGTGTGTGTGTGTGTGTGTGTGTGTGTGTGTGTGTGTGTGTGTGTGTGTGTTCATCCAAGGCAGATAAGTTCATTCTTTTTGTGTGCCTGTCTACCATTCATTTGCACTACTGAGCAAAATTCAGATATGTTCCTAACACTCGGGACATCCAGATATGACACAAAGAAGTTGAACTACTTCCATGGGCCCACACAACATGCTATGAAATTTGAAGCAAAACCATCCTATGCTGGACGAAACACCATTGGAAAAATTCCCTTGAGATGTACAAAGCAAACAAGAAGATATAGTTTAAAACACCTCATAACATTCTGGTGAAAAAGTGTTACTCTAACACAGATTATTTTCTTTGCAATAAAGTGTTAGCTGAATTGTAATGAAATACCATGTACAACATGTGATGTAGTTTAAATTAACAACAAAATATATATTTAAAAAAACCACTCAAAGCAGCTGGACATACAAGATATAAAGGGAGATCTTTGGTGGAATATAAATAATGGACAGAGTAAAGTTAACAACATAACACGTAGCGGAGGTGCTGAGTGATTAACAGGCACAGAAACAAGGTTAGAATGTTGCTGACTGTCAGAAGAATTCTTCTTCAGAACTAATAGATTACACATACACCTGAATGGCTACATTGTCCTGACTCAATACATTGTGCTGACACTGTAGCTTAATGGGTGTGAGTGGTTTTGTATGCTGGAGTGGGTATTGGAAGAAAGCAGATGAGGAGTGAAAGGAAGGGTTTGGGAAGTGCGGTTGGTGGTTCAGATGCAGCAGGAGCAGAGGATAGGAAAGTGGCAACAGTGAGCTCATTCTGGTCACAGGCAGAGGGAGTTATGCCCAATTCTCATGTACATAATTCAGAAAAGTTAGTATTGATGTATGGGAGGGAGGATCCAGATGGCACAGGCCACAAAGCAGCCACTGAAATCAAGGACGCTGTGCTAGGAAGTGTGTTCTGCCACTGACTGGTCAACTCTGCTCTTGACTGCAATTTGTCAGTAGCCATTAATTCCAGTATAAAATTGGCTAGTGGCCATACCCACTTAAAATACTGCATAGAAGTTACAACAGAGGCAGTATATCACAGGACTGCTTTCACAGGTAGACTTAAGTTTAATAAGGATAGGATGTGCCTGTGATGGGATGTCCTAGTTGGGCAGATCAGACAGGTCTTGCACCTGGGTCTTTTGCAGGGGTGTGATCTTTGAGGCAAGGGGTTGGGAGTAAGTGTGGTGCAAAGATATTACGGTATATTTCATGGATTGACTGGGTGGCAGGTTACTGCATTAGGAGAGGAATGAAGGATTGTGGGTGATGTCCCTCATGTTTGAGCATGACGATAACAGTCAAATTTGAGGAAAGATATGGTTTAGTTGTAACAGTCAGGGATGACACTGGGTGTTTGAGTGGTTGCTTCTTCGCAGCTCATTCACTGAGGCAGTCTGAGGTTAGGGGCATGGGGGGTAAGGCATGGGAAAGCTGTTTGTAGACTTTGTTTGGGTATAATAATCCCTGCCTCATCACATGTGTCATACTGTTGCATAAACACATCCCCTATTCCAGTTTCTCTGAATTATTTAGATGCGAATAGCCCTTGTAAAACAGTAACACATCCTTTGTTCCTTCTGGCCTGAATCTATGCCATACACCCATCTCCATGCTCCTAACTTCATTAGTCCTACACCTACACACTCCTCTTGACAATCCCCCCCCCCATGTTCTACCACACTCTCCCAGACTACTACTCCACGTCACTGTACACAACTCTCCCCCAGCCTGTGGGCCGAATGGGCTCATTGGTACATGCTGCCTCTCCCCCCTAGCTCTTCACCACCTTTATCAACTCTCCATTCTTAGCAGTGCTTGTCATCCCACTTATCCTATCACAAGTATTTTTTCTGGATAGTCAGGCATTCTGTAGTGCTGTTGAAATTGCTTCAGGTGTCCCCTTTTGCCACCCCAAACCTACAAATGAAGGTTTTCAGGATGTCTCACCACCACTGTACTTATTCCTAGGTAGTAAGCCTTACTTGTACTAAGTTAGTTTGAAATTAACCCAGGCATTCTAAATGCGTTACAAGTCATCTCATTTACCATCACCCCTCCACCACCCTCGCACCCTAGATGTTAAATGTCACTGGATCTGTCACCAATCAGTATAATGATCATGAGAACTAATGATTTGGCACTAATATAGTTTGTTTTCTATTATTTTTATATGGCACCTCCATCACAACACTACCCCACCCTTAATCTGATAGTCTTATCTTGACAATGTATTTCCAGATTTATTCTGTAATCAATTTTTTTTCTTTGCCCCTTCCTTCTTCCTAATATTATTTCCCTCTGATTTTTCTTTGTACTTCATGAAACCAGCTAGATGCATGGAAATCTAAAAAACTGCAACATGTCTGTTGTTTAACACTAAGATTAATGACTGGTTTAATTCAAATCTCAATCATAAGCAAGTTGAGACTTTCTTGGTATTAATAATAGGAGGTTTATGGTTGCACATATAGGTTGATGATTCCATTTTTCTTCACAATATTTCAATAAATTTGGGCAGACACTGCAAGTGATGGTTTGGTTAGTATCCAGAATACATCTACTGCTGTCATATGTAGCACCTTACAAAAAACAATGAGTCAGTTTCTAAAATACTGAGCACAAGAACAAAATTGTTAAGGCAGTTGGATATTTATGAATATATCTTTTTACTCATTCCATGCCAGTGTGTGTGATTTTGTCATTAATAATATGCCCACCAAGAAACAAATTGTAGTTCCTATTATTAACAAATTTTGTTCTGGCCTTCACTGCACTGTTATGTGGTTTATACATGAAGAAATACATAAGAAGAGTACACTGCTATAAAGATGTAAAAGTCTTCTACTTTCCTGGACACAGCACATTGAGAGGAACATTAAAAAAAGAAGAAAAAATTTTGCAGAAAGATGTCAATAGATCTGCTGTTTCCCAGTAAGCAAACGACCTTTCTATCATTTAATTGCAGTATCATTCTGATAATTCTTTATTTATATGTTACTCTAAATGGAATAAAAATGTAAGTGAATGAAATAATCATAACTTTTGTACCATTCTTATTTCTGTCAATTTCAGCATTTTCTGATCCTGTACTCTGGATGCTTTCAGCAGATGTTGGTTTACAAGATGAATGAAGTGGACCCAAAATTGCTTCCAACATATCACTGCATACTGCCATGCTTGGCTCAACAATAAATTCGATGAAACCTAAAACACATATAAGTTTTTTTTATAGTAAACTTCATAGATGTACTTTATTGGGACTAATCAAATGCAATCAGCATTTTAACAGAATACAAAGAACTAAAGTGATATGCTACCATTACAACAAATTTGTCTTACAAAAAATACCTTTCTTTAAATTACAGTAATTCGAATGATCAGAGTAAAGAAAATTTAAAATTAGTCTTGTATTTTTAGTCTGGGAACTAGCTGACTTAAAGAATGACATCAAACTTCAGATATCGTAACATTACTCTTGTTTTTGAAGTAAGTAAAATTATAATAATCTGATTGCTGAAATTAAAAATACATCACTACTAAGACAACTTGAATGTAAAGGAAACTGTTTTAAACTTGGCTCATCAAGTGTTACTGTGATCTCTATCACAAATATACTATGTCTTATTTTATAATGTGAATATTGCACACAATAATATTAAAGTTAAGCAGAAAACTTTGTGAAATGTGTGATTAGATGGAAGTAATTCAGTTTTAATTATATCATGTTAAATTCAGAGCTTCACTTCCTCCCTCACATATATCGGTATATATTTCCTGCTAGATTTACCTGTTCTGGAGCCAACACATACTAAGACAGAATGTACAAGTATTTTGTAAACAATCTTCTTTCTTAAGCGATAGCATTTTCCCAGCATCCAACCCATGAAATGAAGTCTGCCATTTTCTTTACCTTTGAATGAGCCTATGTCATCATTTTGTTTTTCCACTGTTACACCAAGTTATTCATACAAGTTGTTGCACTCTAATAAGGATACTATGTGTGTATGTGGGTTTTTTCTTTCTCTTTTTTTTCAATTGCACAATTTTACCTTTTTGGACATTTAAAGCAAGTTATCAGCCACTGCACTACTTTGAAATCTTATCAAGATCTGACTGAGTATTTATGCAGTTTTCTTCAAGTTTCCCTTGTATAATATTCTATAAGCACCAACAAGCAGCTGTTAGACCAGGAAATACACCTCTATGGATGTCCATATTAGTAATATTCCCATGCACATTGTTTTGTTGAATGTCAGTCATTGATGTTTGACGTCAAAGTTAAGTCTGCTACCTCCTCTGGTGGGCATGGATGGGATCAGTTCAAATAAAGACATGATTTCCACCAGGTTGTTTGTTTAAAATGAGTACTTTATTTGACCCTATTGGCCATTTTTCAGCTTTAGTTCACATTCAAGTGCACAAAGGGACAAGTGTACAAATGGATGTGGATATCTCCACCTAATAAGTATTAATAAGCCACATACCATGATGATTTACACATGGAAGGGCCACTAACAGACACAACCTCTTAACAAACAGTAAGAAAAGAGGCATGTACAACTGTTTGCAGTAAAGCCACTTGTCTTTACCAGTACAAGCAGTCAAGTCTTTATTTGAAAAATAAATCTCTGTTACTGTTAATTTGATTATCCAGAACTATTTTAGGTGTGTGCACACATGTGCAGGGCAACCCCACCCCCTCCCCCCTCCCCAACACACACTGGAGAAATTAGCTCTGTGGGTGGGTGGCGAGGAGGGGGGGGGGGGGGGCACATGTGTGGGCATACACATTCACAATGATGTAACATGTAACATGATGATTCTGTGAAGTAACATGTTCCATTTCTAACCATTTAGACCAATGGAAGATGTTCATGGAAATCCCACATGTCATTTAGGCACATGTTAAGTGTGGAACATCCCACTACGTGTTGGATGGAAAAGATGGAAAAATAAATCACTTCAGAATATTGACAAGGCACAATAGCGAGTGTCCCTCTCCACCTGCTGTGGAGGCCCACTTATGTTTTGGCATCATGGCTTGGCAGTGCCTTGGAAGTTACGGAACAACAAGTGTGGGCAATAATGTCAATGCCAGAACAATTGAAGAATACAGGACAACTGTCAGTTTGAAATGTCAAATTGTAACAGCAACACATGTTATGATCTATCTTTGAGCTACAAGTTGTGTGAGACTCACAACTAAAACTGAAGTTGTATTTTGGAAACATTGTGAATATAGTATGGAAGAGTTATCACAAAACTGATTATTTCATTTCAGAAGCTTCAATAAAGTGAAGCTCTTTTCAGCACCCATCCACAGCAAAAAGTGAAGTCACATGTCATGTTCTAATGACACTGTGTGCAGATCTACTATAGCAGATAAATTCCAGAATGGCAACCTCAAGATATTTGTCAGCACATATACCAGCTGGGTGACAAAATGTGCATGAAGTGGTACACAACATACTAAAACAATTCACACATAACACTACATTTGGCACCATGCAACAGGACATGAATTACAAGTGCCAAAAGAAGAGAGCTTTAGTAATAATAAAAAGAATTTTCAAGAATTTTGATGGTAATGATAGAAGATATAACTTTGTCCAGAGCAACACAAGGCAACAGTTGATAAGTCTAAGTGGGCACACACAGTGTGTTGACTAAATTAATTTTAATAGTTATGAAGAAAGAAGTTTAATTTGGTTAAGATCAAAGAAGCATTCATTGACTGACCATAGTGTCAAGTGTTGATTGACCAACCATAGCAATAAGATCAACAGCAAAACATATTTGGGTGCTTAGGCAACTTTGACACATGACTAGAGAATAATTTCATTGATAACACAGAAGAATTTCATATCGTGATTTTGAGACTACAGTGGCATCAGCAATCCCAGCTGTCATCCCTGTTGTGGCCAATGAGTGCAACAACAGCACAGCTCTGCTTTGCAGTGCAGCAGCTGATCAGTTGGCTATGCAATGACATCACAGTGTCACTATGTGTACATGTAATGTATCACCAGTGCAGTGCAGTGCAGCTAGCAATATGACTGATTATGTGAGCTGTAAACAGCACTGAACAGAGATTTTTCTTATTAGTAGTTCGTTCTGTGAAGTGTAGTTAGGGCAGAATCTAATGATATTGTTTAAATACAAATGAGGATATACTTATTGTTGTTAACATTTAAAAGAATACTGGGCTTAGGAAATTAACCGTTTATGCCAATATTTAAAGCATGAGCGCACAATCGCACATGTGCATGCATGTTTATCTCTTTTACAGACAATAGCTGTGGCTGAATTGTCTTTTAATTAAGATTAAACAGGGAATAAGAAAAAACCTTGGAAATTAGTCTCAACACAGTTCAAAAACTACTTTTTGATATACTTACCAATTATTTGTCTAAAGAAAAGTAGAAGAAAGACTATGTTCGAAACATTGATTCCCAGCAGGGAATGGTTTTTAATGTGAGTGGAATGTAACTGCTTTGATAATACAGAATATAATAATAATTTAGTAGCAGCAAATAGATTCCTGGTGAGAGTCACTGACAGTAAGTATTTAATGGAGGGTGAAGACTATTTGGAAAAGTATGAAGGAGAAATAAAATTAATAAGAAGACTTATTACTAGATGATTTAATATATGCATGTTGTGTCATTGCAAGAAGTGTAGGTAAAAAGGTACAAAAAGAAAAAATCAGGAAACAAATGTTTGAAATAATCAGGTAGAGTTGATATGCTATGGAGAAACTTCATCACTGGGATGTATGATGATAAGAGTCAGAGGTTCTACATACTGTTAAAGATTTATGATGAAGTGTACACAATTTTATGTAGGCACTGGAGAAAAGAAGGATGGTCGAACCCAAGGAAGGGACAGTCTAATCCTTGGTCACGTACATCAATCATCAGACTGATCTGAACTGTTTTTTTTTTCTTTTTTTGTATGGATGGATTAATAAAGGGACAGTTACTCTGAAAGGATAAAAAGTTATTTACACAGTCTCTGCTCATAGGAGAAGGTGCAAGCACAGCTCTTATGTAGGCAAGAAGCTGTACTTTGACTGTTGATCACACTATTGATGTGTTCTCCAAAATAGTTAACGGCTAATAGACTTACCTGGGCACTGATGATTCTTTGCATTTACATTTCTGCACATTTGACTTAGCACAAATCTGAGATTTGAAATTGCAGAGACTACTGTAGTTTAAAATGGCAGCATGCAACTCCTTATAGTAAAGATGAACCTAAACTTTTCTATCTCAATAAATTTGAGGAACTTATGCTGTTGTGATCAGTGAATTAAAAGCAATGTAAATGCAGTTTCCTTTGTGAAAGAGTACTGGAATAATGATGTAGCCTGATCAAACAGTACAAATATCTCATATTCTTATGTATGAAAAGAATGTACATATAAAATAACTGGATGATAATAAAAGGGGAATCAAATACAAACAGAGCAATAAAATGCAAAATGGGAAAGTCAATAACTAGATTATATCATGTAATGAACAGTGGTGTGGTTCAACATACGCTAGTACTTTGAATGAAGTATGTTACACGTGAAACAAGGTCATAAAAGAGCTACTTCATCTTTTATCTTAGCAAGCTAAATTACATGATAAATGCTTTTCTACAGTGAAAATACAAAGGGAAGAGCTCTGCTCTCACAAATTTTGAAAAAAGAAAGTGCATGTATGAAATTATGAGTAAAGACATTCGTTACAAAGAAAAGTTATAGTAAATGTGATGGTGGTTTTTTAAATATGTACAGATAAGTAAGTAGAGACACTGTAGATCATAACTGCCAAGTTTATCCTGTGGAATAACAAATTCATTAATTAAAAAGGATTACAAAATGAAATGTGTTTATACATGGTTCAGCTGTTTGGGGAAATAAGAAGGGTTTGGTCAAGGGCTCTTAAGTGGAATTATTAATATAATTTGGTGTGCAAAACATCATAAATATAATATGATACATGACATATCATGAATCCATAGCTTGAATTTCCTCAGTTCACTAAACTCTGTATTCTATCGGACAGTTTGGAATATAGTGTTGTGCAGCAGAATAATTTTACTGCACATGTTTAAATTTTTGAGTTCTATCAGGTGAGCTCATAACAGAGAAGGCTAGCATTGAGTCAGTGTGCTAGTGAGAATGCCAACAAGGTATACCACCAATGTAAGAGCTGTCAGGACATGAGGTGAGTACTGCCACACAACCTCAAAGTGAGGCAGGCAGAAATGCAAACACTGCTGTGCTACATAACAAAGCACAGTGATATAACTTCACTGTGAAGTGCCATTGAAAAATCAAATATAGGCAGACCAAACTGAGCCTGCTGACTCAGAATAATTACTGAATTACCACAGAGAGGCAAGAAGCATTGGTTGGTCTGATAAATGAGGGCAAATGCACTGCATCATAGGCGCAGACATGACCATTTAAATAACAAGGCTTTTGTAGCTGAAGACAACATTCTGTCATGCTGCCATTCTGTCAGTGTCCGTAAATCTAAAGACAATGACAGTGAAACCACAATACTCTGATTGATAATGACCAGCCTGCTACCTGCTTGCTGAATTCAACACTCAGATGCAGCTAACCAGAGGCACACCACAGCTAAGGTCTCCCACTGTTGCCTACTGGGCCATTGCAAATGAGAAGACTGATGTGCGGCCAGTCTTCCAACAGTATGGGTCATCAAAGATGATCTGTAAGCTGCCATATCCACACCAACCAGGTATGATGTATCTGTGCAACCTCCTGGCTGACTTGTGAGCATTTGATGCCCTTTGGTTGCTCCATGGTCAATGGCTAGGATCTAGTCTTCACAGCAACTGATATGCTGGACCTCAGTTGGCAGTCTCCACCTGAGTGCACAACAGACTTCTTTGAGAGTATTCAGATGGAAGCCTCACTGGGCTATTTCGGAATGTCCAAGTACTGGTGCTTTTCTCAGCCTTCTACCACAGCCAATGTAGCATGTGGCCATGGCAGTAACCTATGGGAGTGAGGTTATGATGTTCTGACAAGGCATTAACACTTCTTCTGCATTTAAGTTCGGCCACTGACTGCAGCTCTGAATGCACTTATAACTCTCTAAATTTTGCATGGTACATAAATGTTATTGCAAATACCACTGCATTATTGACACCTCCGGGCATGAACTACTCCCCTCACCAAAACTCTGCACCCAACCTCCTGTTCACAATGTGACCACAGCTTCCCAGATTGCAACGTTGGCATAAGGAACTGGTCATCTGATGTTCAGACATCAGAATTGGTGTCAGAATTGGCTATCACCTCAGGACTTTGGCAACAGTGGAACAATGCTGACTGCTGCCATTCCTAGGAAGACTGCTCAACTACAGCAGGGTTGCAGTTTCATCAGCACATGGTATGGAGAGTGCAGTATCTGTTTTTGTGCTCTTGTTTGACTATAAGGATCATAGAGATGCAGTGAGGTTTTTTTCTGTGTGTCCAGCTGTATTGATATGTATTTTATAAAGGAAGTGAATGCAAACAATGATCAAAGATGGTGTCTATCAATATGTATTGTTTTCAAGGGGCACTGTGTTTTATTGTGAGTCTAGCTCATTCATTATCTTTAAGTATGGGTTAATGATATACCTGAGTAGCTATTCTGGTGGAACATTATGTTCTAGTAAGTGTATGATAGTAGTGTATTTAAGTGTCTGCATCATTATTTTATGTCTCTCTCTTTTGTTGGGTTTTGTATTATTATCGGGTCAAACAAGTCATCATCAATTCCACATGGTACTGCCGTGGAGGAAACATTGAGGATTTTATCAGCACCAGTAGCTCATTTTCAGGAGAGCAATGCATAGCAAATCACAAGCACTAGGGATATGCTTAACAAAATAAAGACAAAATAAAGGCTATAGGTGCAGATTGTGCAGTTACAGAGTACTGAAGAAGAGAGCAAGAGAGAGAGAGAGGGAGAGAGAGAGAGAGAGAGAGAGAGAGAGAGAGAGATAGCTTATTTAAGATTCTGGAGTATGTGGAGGAATTTCAGAGCAGTTGCGAGGACTGGTTTCTTGAAAATCATGACATGAGGAATAGCATTATTACAGAGAGGAAGCAAAGAAGAGATAGAGAGTAATCTGAGAGGAGGAATCAGGAACAATTATCGTTGAAGAGCATTTGTAGTGGACTAGACAATGCAAAAAGACATTAGTAATGAAAGTCTGTAGATGTTGCTGTAATTTTACTTATATGCAAAGTATTAGCATCGTGGAAGTAATGGAGAGTAGTGTAAAGGTATCAGATCCAATATCCTGTGAAAATGTGGAGTCTGAAGTACATGAAGTGTCAAACAAAGTGAGTGAGTGCTGTACAGAAGTAAATGGGTATGTGAGCAGCAACATGGGTAATACTGAATTAGGTACAGTAGTATCTAAGCCACTGGTTGATAATGGTTGTTGTTTTGAAGCTGTCAAGACTAGGTCAGATTTAAAAGGAAGTGCATGTGCCACTGATTTTTGTGTCATGCAGAGTGGAATAGCAGACTGTGTTTTTAAGGTAGGTGCCATGCACAGGAAGCTGTTGATAATGTTAGTTGTATAGCAAATTTTATGAATAATGAAGGGGTACAAATACATTATTTCTGAAGTATGCTGATTCTTCACAATTTGGTGTGGCACAACCTTCTCCAAAGGGGGAGAGGATGGAACAGAAAGGAGAAAGGAGAAAAATGCTTGTAGGGCTAAAAATCAAGCCAATGAGACTGAATCATTTCAGGAATGTGTATCTGAGAATCAGAGTAAATCTGACAATACTTGCAATGTTGTAAGTAAAGAGCATAAGAGGAAACATTGTGTAATTATTCATAAAACCACAGTAGCTGAGTGAGACAGTTGCAAGCAAGGCAACAGCAAGGGTCAATTATCATGAACATAGAACAATGTAAACTGTTTATGGCATCACTAAGTGCCAATGCACATGGTAAAGTGCCAAAGAGGATGAGGATGTTGGTTTTAGAAATGTATGAATAAGAAAGCGTGGCACTGAAAGACATAGTTAATCTGCAAATAACTGTAAGATAAGGTAGGTAGCTACTGGCCACTACATTGTATATGGCAGTACTGCAAGTAGTTGTTGTCTAAGCTTAGTTTTAAGGCTGTGTATTTTGAGGAAATGTACAGGAATGTTTTCTTTAAAAGACCAAGATTCAGACGATATACCAAACCAATTGGTTAAAAAATCACAAGACTAGTAAAACTGTAAAATTAAGTATAACTTGTAAACATGGAAAAAAGCATAATGTAGCATACTATAAAAACAAAAAAGGGATTGAAAAACTGTAGTTTAAGAATTATGATACAGAATTTGGAGACAAACGGACAATCCATGTAAATCAGCTCTCACAAACAACAAAATTGGTGAGGCACAATGTACAGTTGTGAAGTAGATATATGAGCTTAGCACAGAAGATAATCAAAGGAAATATCTGTGATGAATTTTTCAAAGGGAGGAGTGTTATGTAACAGAATAAAATAGTTTAATTTTTCATTTTACATGTTATCATCAAATTTCTAAATTATTTTACCATTAACTAAGGTCTATTTTCCTTGCAACTGAAAATTCATGAAACGTTACAGGATACCTGAAAGAATTATGTATAGTTTTAAATATTGGTAACACAATGTTATGAATGAAATATCTTTAATTTTTGTAGAGTGGTGAGTCTCTCACCATCAAATGGCACAAAACTGTGTACATAGCAATAACTTTATAACAACTGAAGTGCTGCTGTGCCACATTCTTGTTTTAATTTGGTATTTAACATTTTAAAAATCTTTGTTCTGTGTTATGTACTTACCGATCTGTGACTCAGCAACAAGTGTGTTGTTGCGATCACATAGAGGGCTGAATGGCAGTCCTAACTCACGTTCCTTATCTCCTTGTCTGAAGAACTCCTCAAGAAGTTGAGAAGTCCATCTATGGTGGAGATCCCATCGCTTAGCAGGATGTGATATGTCACAACAGTGAAGCACCAGTGAAAGAGCCTTGGACTTGTCCACACTGCAAAGACATGACCGTGCAAAACAAAATTCATGAAAATACATGAGCAAACACAGGCAAAGAAGAAAATATGTTTTCTTTGAACAAGATAGTCAGGTAACAATTACCTTATAGTAAAAATACAACTGAGAAAATTTTAAAATTATATGGAGAGAATAGGTGGTCAATTCTTACCTCCAGGAAGTAAAACTTCAAGTACTTACTGAAGGAAACATTAAAGTGAAAAAAAACTAAACCTAATTTTTGGAACTTGTATGTTCTTTCCTTAGCGAGAAAATAGGGATAGGTTGGGAAATTTTGGAAAGGAGAGGTGGGTCACATAGGCCCTGGGTTGAGGTGGATCCAACTACAAAGATGAGGGGAAACTCAACACAAAGGTAAGCACTAGTCTGTCATGCTGTCTCTCTAATTTCATAGAAAAAGATACATATTTTTTCTAAGTTACATGACTTCAATAGTTCACTTTCACTCTAGGCTTTGATGAAATGCTTGTAATTCTGAAGGATACACATTTGGTAAAACATTCTTTTTCTCAAATAAGATATTGTAGCTTAGACAAAAGCCTTCTTCATTTCAACTTGAAAGAGTTGGAGCTGGACGTGAATCCATGTGGAAACTACTGAAGAAATGCGGAGGTGAGTGTGCAAGGTGAAGACTGTTTACATTATTTGTATCATTCATGTACTCCTATAGACACTGAACATGCACTATAGCATTATTAGCAAAAAAGGAGAAATAATCTAGTATTTCCAAACAATCTGAAAGCTCCAGAATGAGATTTTCACTCTGCAGCGGAGTGTGCGCTGATATGAAACTTCCTGGCAGATTAAAACTGTGTGCCCGACCGAGACTCGAACTCGGGACCTTTGCCTTTCGCGGGCAAGTGCTCTACCAACTGAGCTACCGAAGCACGACTCACGTCCGGTACTCACAGCTTTACTTCTGAAAGCTGCATTAATGGAAATTTCTCAAATACTGAATATCAAAGCAATCACACAACAGATACATGTTACACTGTTAATATAACAGTTTTCATTTAGGCATCTCCAACAGCCTGAAAAAATCAAGAGGCGCCTGGCACTTGACAGTAATCAGAGTTGTTGTTGTTGTGGTCTTTAGTCCTGAGACTGGTTTGATGCAGCTCTCCATGCTACTCTATCCTGTGCAAGCTTCTTCAACTCCCAGTACCTACTGCAACCTACATCCTTCTGAATCTGCTTAGTGTATTCATCTCTTGGTCTCCCTCTACAATTTTTACCCTCCACGCTGCCCTCCAATACTAAATTGGTGATCCCTTAATGCCTCAGGACATGTCCTACCAACCAATTCCTTCTTCCAGTCAAGTTGTGCCACAAACTTCTCTTCTCCCCAATCTGATTCAATGCTTCCTCATTAGTTATGTGATCTACCCATCTAATCTTCAGCATTCTTCTGTAGCACCACATTTCGAAAGCTTCTATTCTCTTCTTGTCCAAACTATTTATCGTCCATGATTCACTTCCATACATGGCTACACTCCATACAAATACTTTCAGAAATGACTTCCTGACACTTAAATCTATACTCGATGTTAACAAATTTCTCTTCTTCAGAAACGCTTTCCTTGCCATTGCCAGTCTACATTTTATATCCTCTCTACTTCGACCATCATCAGTTATTTTGCTCCCCAAATAGCAAAACTTCCTTACTACTTTAAGTGTCTCGCTTCCTAATCTAATTCCCTCAGCATCACCCGACTTAATTTGACTACATTCCATTATCCTCATTTTGCTTTTGTTGATGTTCATCTTATATCCTCCTTTCAAGACACTGTCCATTCCGTTCAACTGCTCTTCCCAGTCCTTTGCTGTCTCTGACAGAATTACGATGTCATCGGCCAACCTCAAAGTTTTTATTTCTTCTCCATGGACTTTGATACCTACTCCAAATTTTTCTTTCATTTTCTTCACTGCTTGCTCAATATACAGATTGAATAACATCGGGGAAAGACTACAGCCCTGTCTCAGTCTCTTCCCAACCACTGCTTCCCTTTCATGTCCCTTGACTCTTATAACTGCCATCTGGTTTCTGTACAAATTGTAAATAGCCTTTCGCTCCCTGTATTTTACCCCTGCCACCTTCAGAATTTGAAAAAGAGTATTCCAGTCAACATTGTCAAAAGCTTTCTCTAAGTCTACAAATGCTAGAAACGTAGGTTTGCCCTTCCTTAATCTAGCTTCTAAGATAAGTCGTAGGGTCAGTATTGCCTCATGTGTTCCAACATTTCTACGGAATCCAAATTGATCATCCCTGAGGTCGGCTTCTACTAGTTTTTCCATTCGTCTCTAAAGAATTCACATTAGTATTTTGCTGCTGTGACTTATTAAACTGATAGTTCGGTAATTTTCACATCTGTCAACACCTTCTTATTATATTCTTCTTGAAGTCTGAGGGTATTTCACATGTCTCATACATCTTGCTCACCAGATGGTGGAGTTTTGTCAGGAGTGGCTCTCCCAAGGCCGTCAGTAGTTTCAATGGAATGTTGTCTACTCCGGGGGCCTTATTTCGACTCAGGTCTTTCAGTGCTCTGTCAAACTCTTCACGCAGTATTGTATCTCCCATTTCAACTTCATCTACATCCTCTTCCATTTCCACAATATTGTCCTCAAGTACATCACCCTTGTATAGACCCTCTATATACTGCTTCCACCTTTCTGCTTTCCCTTCTTTGCTTAGAACTGGGTTTCCATCTGAGCACTTGATATTCATACAAGTGGTCCTCTTTTCTCCAAAGGTCTCTTTAATTTTCCTGTAGGCAGTATCTATCTTACCCCTAGTGAGATAAGCCTCTACATCCTTACATTTGTCCTCTAGCCATCCCTGCTTAGCCATTTTGCACTTCCTCATTTTTGAGACGTCTGTGTTCCTTGTTGCCTGCTTCATTTACTGAATTTTTATATTTTCTCCTTTCATCAATTAAATTCAGTATTTCTTCTGTTACCCAAAGATTTCTACTAGTCCTTGTCTTTTTACTTACTTGATCCTCTGCTGCCTTCATTACTTCATCCCTCAAAGCTACCCATTCTTCTTCTACTGTATTTCTTTCCCTATTCCTGTCAACTGCTCCCTTACGCTCTCCTTGAAACTCCATACAACCTCTGGTTCTTTTAGTTTAGCCAGGTCCCATCTCCTTAAATTCCCATCTTTTTGCAGTTTCTTCAGTTTTAATCTACAGGTCATAACCAATAGATTGTGGTCAGAGTCCACATCTGCCCCTGGAAATGTCTTACAATTTAAAACCTGGTTCCTAAATCTCTGTCGTATCATTATATAATCTATCTGAAACCTGTCAGTATCTCCAGGCTTCTTCCATGTATACAGCCTTCTTTTATGATTCTTGAACCAAGTGTTACCTATGATTAAGTTGTGCTCTGTGCAAAATTCTACCAGGCGGCTTCCTCTTTCATTTCTTTGCCCCAGTCCATATTCACCTAGTATGTTTCCTTCTCTCCCTTTTCCTACTACCGAATTCCAGTCACCCATAACTATTAAATTTTCGTCACCCTTCACTACCTGAATAAATTCTTTTATCTCCTCATACATTTCTTCAATTTCTTCGTCATCTGCAGAGCTGGTTGGCATATAAACTTGTACTACTGTAGTAGGTGTGGGCTTTGTGTCTATCTTGGCCACAATAATGCGTTCACTATGCTGTTTATAGTAGCTTACCCGCACTCCTATTTTTTTACTCATTATTAAACCTACTCTTGCATTACTCCTATTTGATTTTGTATTTATAGCCCTGTATTCACCTGACCAAAAGTCTTGTTCCTCCTGCCATCGAACTTCTCTAATTCCCACTATATCTGACTTTAACCTATCCATTTCCCTTTTTAAATTTTCTAACCTACCTGCCCAATTAAGGGATCTGACATGCCACTCTCCAATCCATAGAACGCCAGTTTTCTTTCTCCTGATAACGACGTCCTCTTGAGTAGTCCCCGCCCGGAGATCCGAATGGGGGACTATTTTACCTCTGGAATATTTTACCCAAGAGGACGCCATCATCATTTAATCATACAGTAAAGCTGCATGCCCTCAGGAAAAATTAGGGCTGTAGTTTCCCCTTGCTTTCAGCCGTTCACAGTACCAGCACAGCAAGGTTGTTTTGGTTATCGTTACAAGGCCAGATCAGTCAATCATCCAGACTGTTGCCTCTGCAACTACTGAAAAGGCTGCTGCCCCTCTTCAGGAACCACACATTTGTCTGGCCTCTCAACAGATACCCCTCCGTTGTGGTTGCACCTACGGTACGGCTATCTGTATCGCTGAAGCACGCAAACCTCCCCACCAACGGCAAGGTCCATGGTTTGGGGGAGGGGGGTAATCAGAGTAGGTATGTGGAAAGCCTATTGTGGATGTCCTTGTAATTTATAGTCATTAGTGTCTTAAATATGAATGCTAGATTTAGCAGTAGTATTTAAAACTTAGGTCCTTTGGTAAAAGGTTTAACCTATGATAATCTATGCAAGTCTATACAAGAATAAATAGGTGTGACATACTGTTAGGTATCAAGGAATGTATGAGTACCATATGATTTTTGAGAAAAACCATGAAAAGCATGGGCAAACATTTGTGGAACTCTGTATACCAGGAAATAACATGGTCCCTGCATGTGAATGCAACTATCAGTGATGGCTATTGCATAAAGTCTGCTGTATAGACATCAGTCTTTCATTACTGTAAGATAAACATGATAGAGACTACAAATCATTGTGAATAAAAATAAAACTATCAGAAATAAAACACAAAAATAATTTCTTAAAATCCATTTGCAACTTACTGACACAAATAACATTTGAAATTAATGAACCTTACCTGGCCTCAGCGAGTGTCAGGAGATTCCTCATGTTTTTCAGCTGCTGAAAATGGAAACTCATGTCTGTTGCTAAAACCATATCAATAACAAGGGTGCGGAACTCCCGAAACTCTTCACGGGACAGATTTTGGAGGATGTTACATTCCTCATCCCGCATCACCCTTTAAAACAGAAAAGAAAATGGGTAAGTTCTCTTCAATAAATACACAACTGTAAAAGTTATAAAGCTGAATGTTAAACTGGAGAAATTTCCCTGTCTGGCAAATACAAAGTATTACTTTTTTGTTAATTGATAACTGTTTCTCAGATTATGAAAAAAATTATTCTTCTTTGCAATTCTAAGAGAAAATTAGAAACCAACAATGTATAATTATTGTAATAAAGGAAAACAATTAATTCAGAACTGTATATCAGGAAATACAAATAACATATACACCAGTAGTCAGAGGCAACTATGGGCCCAGATTTTTTTAAAGTCACTCAAGATTTAGCTGTGTTAGTGCATTCTGCCAAATTACCTCCACAATTGTCAATGTTGATAGACTCAGAGTGGTAAAGAACTTCATAATCTTTCTGTTACATTGAGTACCTGACAGCTGGAGTGGCTGAGCGGTTCTAGGCGCTACAGTCTGGAACCGCGCGACCGCTACGGTCGCAGGTTCGAATCCTGCCTCGGGCATGGATGTGTGTGATGTCCTTAAGGTTAGTTAGGTTTAAGTAGTTCTAAGTTCTAGGTGACTGGTGAGCTCAGATATTAAGTCCCATAGTGCTCAGAGCCATTTGAACCCGTGAGTTCCTTTGTCATTCCTTTCTTGGTCTTTCTCTTGATTTTGTGCTACTTCTCTCAAGATCAATATTTATGTCTCCAGGTCTGTATATTTAGTAATGTAAAAGTGTAATTAGCTTTGAAGTGTGACATAACAGTTTTCTCTGTTTTATTTATCAGATTACTGGGAAAAATATATGCTACATTCACCAAAATTATTAAAGTTTATTATTGTGTCGCACTATAGAACCATCCCCTTTTGTCATAAGCCTCATGACCCAGTTTCATTATCCACATTAAATTCCAATAGAGAAATACACAATGGAGTGAATTCAGTAGTTTCTACAAAATGAAAAGCAATTCTTCTACTCATTTATGATTTATATATAATATATTTTTTGAAAAGCATTATAAATATGAATTTATAATTGTTTCATACCTAAAAGAGGCACTTATATGATGATTTTCTAGGACAGCACGATCATTATATAATAATGCTGTCTCTGTGCCTGACATGACATGGAAGTTGTTGGTTGTACCTGTATGTTCATAGTCATGAATTAAAGCTGCAACAAGGGTTGCAAATATCTCCAGATCTGTTAGCCAGTTCTGAAACAGAAGATATGCACTGAAAAATATAAAAATACTTAACTTTAGCGAAAAAATATAGCTGTTGTACATGAAGTAATAGTGAGATAGAAAAAAGTAATACAAGCAAACATGAGAGCAGGATGAAAATAGAATGGAGTTATAACCAGAAGTATAAAATATTCTGTGTACACCACAGCTGTAAGTCTGATCCTGGAGTTGGTGCTTCCATTAACTGGGACAGAACTCCAGCAATGTAGATGATGATAGCTTTAAGAATGAATACTTGACTAACTTATTAACATTATGTTTTGTATTGTCTTAATTTCTCCTATATTACAAGTAAGTTGTTTGTTCACCGTGCCTAAAACATGAGCATGAGACTGCAAAGAGATCTATATCTTGTTCATTACAAAGATATTGTTTTTTACAATCAGAAACATAATGATGGCCACACTGTGTAATACATGGAGTGCCAGTATCAGCCTCAAATCTAAGGGTTTTAGTATACTTTCAAATATTCAATAGCCAGGGTTTCTGAAGCCATATATCTACACAGAGTATACATTTTTATATATACTCTTTACTTGCATTCTCTAATTTTCAGACATGTATAGGATATCTTACTGTTTATCTAGGATGGAATAATGACAATATTATGAAAGAGACAGATTGCTACTTACCATGTAGAGGGAACACTGAGTTGCAGATAGGCGCAACAAAAGACTGTTACACATTTAAGCTCTTCACCAAACACACATGCTCTCTCTCTCTCTCTCTCTCTCTCTCTCTCTCTCTCTCTCTCTCACACACACACACACACACACACGCACACACACACACACACACACACACATACACGACCACTGTCTCCAGCCACTGATTGCTGGCAGTTGCTGTATGTATTTCAATCTCAGTGGCCAGAGACAGTGGTCATGTGTGTATTAGTTGTGCTTGTGAAAATATGTGTGTGTTTTCTACTTTTGAAGAAGGCCTTTTGGCCAAAAGCTCAAATGTATAGCAGTTTTTTTTTGTTGTGCCTGTCCGCAACTGAATGTATCCTCTATAAGACAAATAGCAATATATCCTTTAGTTTTCATTTGCTGAATATTAAATGATGAATCAATTCTGCTTCTACATTTATAACTACAGATACAATCTACAATCTTCAGTTATGAAGGTACATGCATAGTAGAGATGAATCAACTATAAAATATCATATTCATGTCTGAAGTGTATGAAAATTATAGAATGCAAGTAAAAGGTGTACATAGAAAATCTCAGGAAAGACTCAGTAAACTATAAGACATGAATAATTTGAGGCCAAGCCTAGATATAATTCCCAGATAATCTAAAGAAGGAACATTCTAGTTTTTTTATGAGATCCAGTAGGTCTAAGAACTTCATTGTCCATTACCCAAGCACAGGTCAAAATACAATTAAATATCACACTGTCATCAGATATCTCATGAAAGGAAAGTTGGTGTCTCAAGGTGTCTCCTACTGTTGAGAACCACCTACTACTGGCTTCCACTGTTGAGCTGCTGTGAATGGGTTCAGTGCATGGTGACAAACTGGAATCAGATATGTTGAAGAAAACAGGTTTTATTTGGACAATGATGATCCCTGTATGCAGTGTGGGAAGTCTTACTATGAATAGCTCAATCCAGTGTTTTCTACACCTACATCTACATGGATATGCTGCAAATAATATTTACATGCCTGGCAGATAGTTCATCAAAGCACCTTCACAAAAACTGTTTATTATTCCAATCTCGTACAGCATGCAGAAAAAAACGAACACCTATATCTTTCGGTGTGAGCTCTGATTTCCCTTATTTTATTCTGGTGATTGTTTCTCCCTGTATAGGTCACATCAAAAAAATATTTTCACATTCAGAGGAGAAAATTGGTGATTGAAAATTCATGAGAAGATTCCGCCACAACGTAACACGCCTTTGCTTTAATGATGTGCACCCCAAATTCTGTATCATTTCAGTGACCCTCTCTTCCCTATAATACAAACCTTGCTCCCCTTCTTTGAACTTTGTCAATGTACTTCATCAATCCTAACTGGTAAGAATCCCACACTGTATTCTAAAAGAGGACGGACAAGCATAGCATAGGCAGTCTCTTCAGTAGATCTCTTACATTTCATAAGTGTCCTGCCAATAAAACGCAGTCTTTAGTTAGCCCTCCCCACAACAGTTTCTGTGTGTTCACTCCAATTGAAGTTGTTTGTAATTGTAATTCCTTGGTATTTAGTTGAATTTACAGTCTTTAGATTTGACTTATTTATTGTGTAACCAAAGTTTAACAGATTTCTTTTAGCACTCATGTGGATGACCTCACACTTTTCACTATTTAGAGTCAACTGCCAATTTTCAACCCATAAAGATACCTTTTCTAAATCATTTTGTAATTTGTTTTGATCTTCTGATGACTTTACTAGTGATAAACGATAGTGTCATCTGTAAACAACCTAAGACAGCTGCTCGGATTGTCTCCTAAATCATTTATGCAGATGATAAACAGCAAGGGGCCTCTAACACTACCTTGGCAAATGCCAGAAATCACTTCTGTTTTACTCGATGGCTTTCCATCAATTACTATGAACTGTGACCTCTGACACGAAATCACGAATCTAGTCACTTAACTGAGATGATATTCCATAAGCAAGCAATTTCACTGCAAGCTGCTTGTGTGGTAAAGTGTCAAAAGCCTTCTGGAAATCTAGAAATATGGAATCTGTTTGAAATTCCTTGTCAATAGCACTCAACATTTTGTGTGAGCAAAGAGCTAGTGGTGTTTCACAAGAATGACGTTTTTTAAATCCATGTTGAACATTTTCTTCGAGGTAATTCATAATACTTGAAATCAATATATGTTCCAAAATTTTGTTGCATATCAACATTAATGATGTGGACCCAAGGTAGCATGTATTACTACTGATACAAACACACTTGACTGGCTTGGCATTGCACACAACATGCTGTCATACCTAGTAGTGACACAAAAGATAATGAAACATCAGTACAATGGGCATCTTATATGATAGCCACAGGTTTAGCATCTCAGACCAGCCTTCTAGGAACCATTTTACAAGCAGACAATGTTGCTCAGATGCAAAAAATACATTGTAGGACTGTCTCCATACCATTATCTAATTTCTGTGGCCTGCCAAATGACAAGGCCATGTATGGCACTACCCAAGAATCCGCTTACATCTCTTTTGTAGAGGACTAAAACAACTGGTCCAAGTGCAGCAAATATGGGTGGTATTTCGCATATTATTGTTAAGAACTCCTATACCTTGCAAACAAGTGGATTACATTTTGTATCCAATGTAGTGGTCTATGAAGACACTGGAGCTTAATACTGCCTTGCTCAAGAGACTCACTGAATTTCAGTGGTTGATTTCATATTTATTTAGATCAGCCTCAACCTGCCATTTATTTAGTAGTTTTACTCAAAACAGTGGCTTTGACTCAGTTATGAGTTTATTCACAAGTTAATACATTTGAGAATGGTTTGAAATAGAGTCATACCAGCCATATGAATGAAACTACAACGTTACTGTCAACTGAAGCTTTTGATTTCAGTAATCATACGAGAGTGTCACTAAATGTTTACAGACTTCGTACAGTAAATAATTTTCCTGCTTTACTGTGCTAATCGCTTCCTGTGTTCGACAAAAAGTTTCAGGTGAGTGATCCTCCATCTTCTCGGTACATAATTATTTTCATGATATGGTTACTGAATTTTGTCAGTTACCTCTTGACACTAGGGGGATATTTTGGGGGGATATGTCCTGAACGTAGTTGATTGATACTCCAGTTCATAGGCAACATGTTCTTAGTACATTCAACTTGTACAGAAGTTTAGAGATGTTGGCTTTTTTGCTATTCAGCTGTAGTGAAATACAAAGTTCATTATATTAGAATGCTACTTGTGAATCACCATAGTGAACAAAAAGCTGCTGACCTCCAATGAACATATCAGCTTTGTAAAATATTGACAGCATACAAAGCTTATGCTTCTCATCCCGCCATTTCAGACTGATTAGTTTCTCTAATATTTATGACTGGAATGTCATTTTTCCTTTCTTCAATTTCCCTGTCGTTAATAGCATTTGTTTGTATGTTCACCTGACTTTACCAGATTTTGATGGAGAGTGCTCCTGAAGTAATGTTTATTTTTGGAACAGAGACAAATTTGGAAGGATTAGATTTTTTTTAAATTTATGATCCACACATGCTTTTTTCTTGGTCTTCACAGTCACTAGTGCAGTGCCTACAACATCACAATACTAATGACCTGAAATTAAAACCATGTATGGTAACTGATTCTAACAAGTCAATGGGAATACTCAACCAAAGTGATATGTTCATCAAAACAGTGGAAAGTATAAGGAATTTTCTAAGTAGCATAGAAAATTATTCTTCCAGTTTTCAGATGTGGCGATGTTAACCCATCTTTAATATTCTGAATATATGAGAGAAAAATGGAGTATGAAACACTCATTCAATCTAACTGGAGAAATTACTGAAACCTTTGACATTAAGCAAAAGAAAGCAGAGGGTGGCAAACATCAAGAATGCCCTACAAGACTCACTGGGTCGATGTATTTACCATATAAGTGGTAAAAGTACAAGAAGTGTAAAAATGATGTTCAGAAACAAATTCTTACTGTAAGAAATATCATTTGTTTCACTGTGGATACGTGGGCTTCAAAATGTGCCACAAACAACTCCAGCAGTAAATGGTCTTGTTATGAGTGAAATTGTGAATATATCACAACTGTAGCTTACATGTTTTCTTTTTATGTACAATACAAATACATCAAAAATGAATCTAAATTATAGATAACTAATTTCAGCTCTTCCAGTGTCTGCACAAATTACAGAACAAAGAAACAGTTGGGAATGGTCTTTGTAGGCGGAAGCATTCAGCACCTGAGGCAATGCCGCCGAGTCTCTCAGGTCAAAGTTGTAGTGTCAAATGAGTAATCTGATTCACAGCTTTAAAATTTACATTTAAATTACATATTTGCAATTGGAAATTAACATTATTCAGCACTGTAGTAAAATCTTCTTGGATTTCTGTGTCGATCTTCAATGTGTCAGTGTGTTTTCTGAAACATCATGAATGTCTTGAGGATTGTCGATAAAACCAAGAATCATTCACTGTGGAGCTTTGCTCTGAAAATATTCAACTACACATACAGTGTAATGTTATGGAACAGATTTTGTTGATAAAAAATGCAACTGGAAAATATCATTGAGCAAAACAAACTTGTGTTGACTCAAAATGCAATTACGATATCTCAGCGGTCAACAGAAAGTAACTTTATAGATATTCCTTTGTAATATTGGTATTTTGTTTGTTAATGACTACAGCAATTTAACACTCTGTTTGTTATGGGCCAATTATTACGAAAAAATGCAATCTGATTGCGAATGCTGAAAATATGTCCTACTAGCAAAAACCAATAAAAAAAATAATGTTACTTGAATAGACCTACATTAAAAACAAATGTTAAGTATATGAAAAAATGATAAAAAGCATCATGTAGGTCACTGTTAGAGGGCATAATCATCTTTTTTGGCACAACAGATTAGTTCCTTATCTTCTCCCAAGTGAAAGATGTAGGCAAGATTTACAAGAGGGAGGGGGTGGAATTATAGAGCATATTTTTAAAACAACAAAAAACTAGTAATCTGGTCTTTTAGTTATTTGTGACTGTAATCATACAGACCTGAAACACATATTTTAAATCCTCAATAATTTTGTATTGGAGTAATACTGCAAATGGAACAATTAACATCTACATATTGTTATGACTCATTTATCAATGATTACAATTGAGTCCACTTTAACTCATAACAAGCACAGATTACAACTGAGTCCTCTTCAACTCATAACAATAAAAAATAATAATAAAGAAAAAGACAAATTTTCTGTTAAGCATATGGAAAGTAATGTAATTAGGAACAACATTTAAAACAGAAAAATAGCATGTACAACTTTTTAAAGACTTTAATAAATAAGGAAGAAATACTGTTTAATGAAAAGTCACTACATTTGAATATATTGGTTGATACATCCCTTCAAAAACTAAAATGTGATTTGCATAAAAGAACTGATAAAAACTTACCATGAGCCCTGTTTGGCACAACATATAGTGGACGGTCTGTGCCACATCAGCTGCATGTAAGTTGTTATGATATGGATTCCGGTAACGACAATAACCTTCCTCTATTCGTGTGAGAAATGCCTCCAGTGTGGAAGGTGGAACCTGAAAGATATTAAATAAAATATAAATTAATGACTATAAAGGAAATTCATCATAGTTGTGAGAACGATATAGAATATTCTTCAAATATAAGTAACTGTGGCTAGATGCCAAAATGTATAACATGGGTATTCTTGGTGAAGTTGCAAAGACCTGAGTGTTTATAATTAATGGAACATGATACAAAGAATGTGATTTGTTAAACTTCTTATCTAGAAAAAAGAATTCACTATTTGTCACAGCAGGTGAAAATAAATATAATGATAAATTCATAATGCAGAAATGGTACAGGAGCTCTCAGGTTTTTATACTTAAACAACAGATTTAAAAAAAATATCAACAAACAATCAAGTAAGAACAGTGACTTTGGTAATAGTACATGCTTTTTGACCAAATATTCTAAGTTTACAGTACAAAATCATATAAAATAACTGTAAAGTAGATGAAAATTATTCACACCAAACAGTTTTATTCCATGCCCTCTACATACATATATACTTCACACAGCACTGCAAATTGTATGGCAGAGGTGCTTTCATTATACAATATACTAGAGTTCCCTCAAACCAAGTCATAGCTTATTTTATTCCACACCCTTATCCAACTACATTTGTGTTCTGTTTCTAATGGCTTCAGTATTAGCACAATATTAAATCATAATCTTTAGTCACCCACTAATAAGTTGTCCTTTTTTCCATTCAAATAAACCTGTAGGAAGAAAGGTTACTTGTGCGTTAGTTGTTACATCTAATTTTATCATAATGGTGTTCGAAAGGGAAAATGGAGAGGCTGTAATATGTATGTTAAGAGTTAGTTCTCAATAGCACTTCTTGGAATTTTCTAGTACAAGTGCAGGAATCTGTCAGTTGAAATTCTGTTGTGTCACAACTTATTTTGTGCCACATTCTTATACAACTGAATTTGTATTCCATCTCTAACAATTTCAGTGTTGGCACAATGTGAACAACATTTAATCATAAATTTTAGTCACAAATCAACAACTTTTCCTCATTTCATTCAAAGATAGATGTGGAAAGGAAGATTATTTCTGGGTGAGCCCATCCACAAGACAAACAAGCCTGTAAGCATTTGCACAGCACTTCTATGTATATACTTAATTTCCTGCAATAATCCAAGCTTATAAGAAGCCCAAGTATTTGAGCAATATTCCAATATGGGTAACACAAATGTTTTGTATGAAATCTAATGACTAATAAGATGAAATTTTCTCTTAACATATAAAAATAGTAATGTATGGCTAAAATTCAGCATAAACACTAATTTTATGATGTGTGATAAATGTTATGTAACACTATTTAGAAATTTTATGTTGAGAATTAAAAATCAGACAAACAATATATTCATTTTCAAACACAGATATAAGATTGACTGTAGTTTGGTCTGTTGTCAATTCAGAATTGGGAACCAAGGTTGAAGATCAAGATATTTTTAACGTTAAGCTGTATCATGTTCATCATCATCATCATAATCAGAAGTCATTCTGCCTTGTGCCAGATCTAGGCTTGGAACTTTGTCACCTCTGGTTGTTTTGTATGTTTCTCTTCAATGCTCCTTAATTATCACTTTTGTTCTTAGCACTGTCCATTAATTGATATTCTCTTCTTCCTACCTTTTCTTTCCCTTTACTATCTACTGAATTTCTTACTGGAGTAAGCACTGTCTTATCACATGGGGCTGAGTCTTTTTTTACTTCCTTTTCCTTACAGTGTATAAGAGGTTTCTGTTCTCCCCCACTTTTCTCAACACCCCCTCATTTATTAGTCCTTCTATGCACCTCACACCCTCTGGTTTCCCCCATACTTACATTTCCAGTGCTTCTGGCACTCTTTCCTCATCATTTTGTAAAGTCCATGTCTCTGCCATATATAAAGCCAATCCTTTCACCAGATTTTTATTCTCAGGTCTGCATAGTAATTTCCACTTTTTTGTTGAGCACTTCCTTTGCTAATGCTATTCGTGATCTTATATCATGACACATTTTATTTCCCAAGTATCTGAATTTTGGAACCTGCTCTAGTAGTCATCCATCTATCAGATTTGGAACTTCTCTCTTTTCCACTCAGTATTATGCTTTTGGACTTTCTCTTATTTATTTTCGTTTCAGCTTCTCCACATGTATTATTTAGGTATTCCAAAATTTTATTAACTACCTTCTTGGATTCTGCCAAGATTATTATGCCATCAGCAAACCATATACTCTCCACCCTTTTGCATCTTACACACATTCCTTTTGTTCCATCTATATACTCTCCTATGATATCTTCCCTCCACTAGTTCCTCACTAACTCCGACTTTTTACTTAAGGTATATCTACTTAGTCAATCATATTTCTTTCCATTCAATACTGTTGTCAAGCAAACCATGCATGCTCATATTTAGCCATGGTGGTGTACTTTTTTCCATCACTGGTTCTCTTTAGAGCTGCTGCACAACTGACACTAGCTGGGGCATTGTTGTGGTACAAAACAACAATGTGGGTTAGGAATGCAAGGCATTTAGTCACCACAGAGGAGAGATGCATGGAAGCGATGTCGTAGAGTATGGTCGATATACCCCACACCCCCCTTTTTTGAGTCATCAGTCTTCTGATTGATTTGATGCAACCAGCCATGAATTCCTCTCCTGTGCCAGGCTTTTCATCTCAGAGTAGCATTTCCAACCTATGCTGGATGTATTTCAATCTCTGTCTTCCTTTACAGTTTTTACCCTCCACCCTGGTACCATGGAATTTATTCTCTCATGTCTTAAGAGATGTCCTTTCATGCTATCCCTTTTTCGTGTTAGTGTTTTCCATACATTTCTTTCCTCAATGATTCTGCAAAGACCCTCCTCATTCCTTACCTCATCATATCACTTAATTTTCAGTATTCTTCTGTAGCACCAAAACTCAAATGCTTTGATTTTCTTCTATTCTGGTTTTCCCACAGTCCATGTTTTACTGTCATAGAACACTGTGCTCCAAAAGTGCATTTTCTGAAATATCTTCCTCAAATTAAGGCCTATGTTGATACTAGTAAACTTCTCTTGGTCAGGAATATGCATCAATCCAAAAAGTTTCACAGTATTAATAAATAACAGGGAAAGCACAAGACAGTGGTTAGAATGCTTCACATGTTCTGTATGCCCCCTCCCACTCCCTCTTGAGTACACTGCACAGAACATTCATATAACCATGTGATACTGTCAGAAAAATACACTCCTGGAAATGGAAAACCCGCCATACTTGCTCCGGACACTGCGAGAGGGCTGTACAAGCAATGATCACACGCACGGCACAACGGACACACCAGGAACCGCGGTGTTGGCCGTCGAATGGTGCTAGCTGTGCAGCATTTGTGCACCGCCGCCGTCAGTGTCAGCCAGTTTGCCGTGGCATACGGAGCTCCATCGCAGTCTTTAACACTGGTAGCATGCCGCGACAGTGTGGACGTGAACCATATGTGCAGTTGACGGACTTTGAGTGAGGGCATATAGTGGGCATGCGGGAGGCCTGGTGGACGTACCGCCGAATTGCTCAACACGTGGGGCATGAGGTGTCCACAGTACATCGATGTTGTCGCCAGTGGTCGGCGGAAGGTGCACGTGCCCGTCGACCTGGGACCGAACCGCAGCGACGCACGGATGCACGCCAAGACCGTAGGATCCTACGCAGTGCTGTAGGGGACCGCACCGCCACTTCCCAGCAAATTAGGGACACTGTTGCTCCTGGGGTATCGGCGAGGACCATTCGCAACCATCTCCATGAAGCTGGGCTACGGTCCCGCACACCGTTAGGCCGTCTTCCGCTCACGCCCCAACATCGTGCAGCCCGCTTCCAGTGGTGTCGCGACAGGCGTGAATGGAGGGACGAATGGAGATGTGTCGTCTTCAGCGATGAGAGTCGCTTCTGCCTTGGTGCCAATGATGGTTGTATGCATGTTTGGCGCTGTGCAGGTGAGCGCCACAATCAGGACTGCATACGACCGAGGCACACAGGGCCAACACCCGGCATCATGGTGTGGGGAGCGATCTCCTACACTGGCTGTACACCTCTGGTGATCGTCAAGGGGACACTGAATAGTGCACGGTACATCCAAACCGTCATCGAACCCATTGTTCTACCATTCCTAGATCGGCAAGGGAACTTGCTGTTCCATCAGGACAATGCACGTCCGCATGTATCCCTTGCCACCCAACGTGCTCTAGAAGGTGTAAGTCAACTACCCTGGCCAGCAAGATCTCCGGATCTGTCCCCCATTGAGCATGTTTGGGACTGGATGAAGCGTCGTCTCATGCGGTCTGCACGTCCAGCACGAACGCTGGTCCAACTGAGGCGCCAGGTGGAAATGGCATGGCAAGCCGTTCCACAGGACTACATCCAGCATCTCTATGATCGTCTCCATGGGAGAATAGCAGCCCTCATTGCTTCGAAAGGTGGATATACACTGTACTAGTGCCGACATTGTGCATGCTCTGTTGCCTGTGTCTATGTGCCTGTGGTTCTGTCAGTGTGATCATGTGATGTATCTGACCCCAGGAATGTGTCAATAAAGTTTCCCCTTCCTGGGACAATGAATTCACGGTGTTATTATTGCAATTTCCAGGAGTGTATTTCTTTGGGATGTTGCTCAACACATGTGTAACATTGGCTTGAATATCAGTTAAGTTGTCAAGGCACTGACCTGTCGATATGAATTTCTGCCTTTGTTGTTTTGTGGTAGGTTCATTTTGATAACACAAAGTTGCATTGCACATAAGGATTTTCTTCAGAAAAGAATTGTTCACATTTTGCATTTCTATCAGCATACACATATTGTCATTTCTGTTAAGGGTATGTGGGCCAAACTTTGCACACTGTTTTCTCATCTTCAGAACATTCTGAAGTATGCCTAGAACACTTGATTTAGAGATTTTACTCCTTTGATTTGTGACACAACAATGTTGACACACTATGGGCACATATCCTCTACTTAATACTGCTTGCTCACAACTAACTGTTTGGTTGCACATTTGTTATTAACAGTTTTTAATTCAAGTTGACACCTTAGTTACTGTACTTGTACATCAGGACTAAAAACAGTCTCAGAATGTCTTGGATGGACAGTGTATATCAGAGACACAGAACATTTTCTAAAATGATTAACCTTGTGTAAAAAGTATATATTTCTAATAATCTTATTATATCAAGAATTAAGATTTCACAAAATGTTATGGATGGTCACGTTTTACTGGATTTAACTGAAATTCTCATCAACTGGTGCAAACTTATAATGGGCTTATAGTGAGTGTTGAACAGTCTTAGAACATTTACTACATAAGTTTGTGTCTGTGAGTTACTGGAGCAGCAAGCTGAACTCATGTTAAATTTATTTTGAGAGTGTTAAAAATCCCACATGTCAAGTAACACATTACCCAAAGAGAAAGTAAGACTTGTGAAACCCAAACTACGAACTGAGAGGTGTAAATGACTGTTTACAAAGTAAACCCAAATAAAAGTGAAGCTAAGTTCTAAAACTGTTTATATTTCATATTCTCTTCACACTGGGCTATACTAATAAACAGGGAGTTAAAAAAAGTGTAGAATATTTTGAGCGGTAATAGTACCTCCCCCCCCCCCCCCAAAAAAAGAGAGAGAGAGAGAGAGAGAGAGAGAGAGAGAGAGAGAGAGAGAGAGAAAGGAGAATGGGAAATACCTAGAAAAAACAAAAAAACAAAAAAAGTTCCCAGTGAACATGGGCTCTAAAACGCACACCTTAGGAGCTATTAGCACTTGTTCATCTTTGCTACTGTGAAACATCTCTTCTACTGAATTTGTACTCATACTTCTTAAAGTATGCATTTTAAAGCATGTTTATTGGGTAATTTTCTTTTCTTTTTTTTTTTTCGTTTCATCCAAACTACCTCATCCCAAAATATGGAAAGCAAAGAGCTAGCAGTAGAACAGATCAGTTACACAGTATCAAAGATGAACAAGAGCTCATAGCTCTTAATGTATGCATATTAGAGGCCTTGTTTAATGGACTTCTTTTCTTGTTGTGGTGGGTGCTACCCCTCCCAAAATATTTGACACCTTTTTTTAATACCCTGTCTAAAGGGGGAACACTGTTAGCAAAAACATCAAAAACTTCTTGACCTATTTACTTCAAATTTTTACATGATACTCTAATAACCATCATTTGGATGAACATAGGCTATATATACATATTTTTAAACAATAATGTACAGGTTTCATGTTAAAGGTGACTGACAGGAAGAAAATGCTGTGTTGTACTATGAGAATGTGTGGTTTTCTTTTCTTTTTTTCAGTTGGTTTCAAGTACGATAGCAGGGCATTTAAATCATTAGATGAATTGTTTCTCTCATATGAACTGTTTCTCTGCATAAATAATTTGAAACAAAAACTGTATGCACAACAATGTGTTGTTTTGTTTTGTCTCTCACAGTTGTTTTCAATATAAAGCTTGTGTATTAGGAATATTGTACTTATGATTAGAATAGAATACTGCTATGCAATCTGAATTGTCAGATGTTATAATGCTATCTGAATGCAGATTAAAACTATGCAAAATATTATCATTGATGGTAATATCCTCACAAATCCCACAGTTGGAGAGATCTCCCTCCTACCCTTTATACAAATGACCCTACCGATATACATTTCAAATTAAGCAAATAAAGGATTTCTTTGCAGTACCAATAAAGGAGGCAAAGGTCTGACAATCAGATATGTCTGAATCAATTTACCAATTCATTTTAAGTGACTTCAATTCCCAATCCAGGTTTCATTTGCAATAACAATAAACAAGGCTCTACGTAAGACATTCAAGAACTTTGGAACTGATTTACAATCTGTGTGTTTTTGCATAGTGAGTTGTCTGTTGTCCTTTCACAAACTGGTGGTGCAGAAAACCAGTTCACATTAATATCACACAGTGTCAAAAAAGGAAAAAAATGCTGAATATTCTGAAGTTCTGCGATTGTAGTGGGAAGAATACATTTAAAAAAATGAAAATAATAATAACCGCAAATGAAAGCAAAGGAATCTTCTTCATTCATGACCTACATATTTTTTAACAATTTGATGCCATATCTTTAACATGAGCAAAGTTGCAATGAGAAACTAAAAACTGGGTCCTCACACAATTCCCCAGGGTACCCCAGACTGGGACACATATCCATTTCCAGTATATATCCAGCAATTATTGCGGAGCATTGCCAGTTTTGCTAATAATATACAATTTGAACAAATAATCTGACTTAGATTGTCTGTGAAGATAAATGATTATTTTTAGCAATGAATATGAACTACAGATGTGAACCCTGCTACAAGTCAGTTGGACTGACTCATAAATTCTGAAAATAATACAATAACAAAATGTGGTAGGGAGCTTACATGTGGGTTACTGTCCTATGACCTCAAACTTTGGTGACAAGTGTTATAGCGCCTGCTAGAAACTTTGTGTCAAACAAGAATAATGGAGCTGATAGGAACTGGAATAGCTTTAAACATCATATGGATTGGTTATTATGTGCGCTGATATAACAACAAGAAGTAGTTTTCCAAGAATTTAACCATCACATTGCATTTCATCAACTATGATCTAGCAACAGCTGTTGAGTGAACAAGCTATGTTCCCACAGTGTCAAAATGAAGTGGTACTGTAGTCACAATAAAGAGCATTTTCAAGCATAATTTGCTTTGCAAGGCTTCAGAGGGCTTTTTGAAATGGAAATGGAAAAAATCTGGGGTGGTGTATTGCTCAGTGATTTTTGGTGAAATGTTATGTAAACTGTGTGACAGAACTGCAACATTGTGACTATGATGAAGTCTTCTCAGGTTATCAGCCAAGTCAAGGCTTCATTCTGTGGAAACGTTCCAACAAGTTCCCTATTTTTCATCCTCAGGCGAAGTGTTCGGTTTCCATCCTGCCCAGTTCTTTATCACTGCTGGACCACAGGCTCCTCTGCCTTTTCTGAATCGGCAGCACCCATTGCATGACTCTGAAAGGGATGTCACAGCACCTGGGGTAGGGGGAGGGGGGGGGGGGGGGAATTATGGCCAATGATGGTGGGGGCATGCTGACAAGTGCGGGCTTCGCATCCTGGTGAGGTCTGGCCTTCTGTCCATTGCCTTCGCAAGTTTTGCATCAGAGCATTCTTGTTGTATTTTTGTTACTGCTGCATCCCATGTGGTGCTAAGTTGGAAACCGCTATCTTGATTGACAAGGTAGTCAAGGACTTGTATTCTACAACCTCTTTGAAAGTCAAATCCCAGAACCCGTGTCTTCTTCATATATGTCTCCTCTCTTCTTCTTGCTCAGTTGGAAAGGCCATCCTATCTACATCTCAGAATAGCCTTTCTTATGAAAGGTTTTTCTCAAGTGTTGTAGTTCAGCAAGTAGACTCTCCTCATTAGATATGTCTCGTGCTGTGTGCACTAAGGTGGTGCACACAGATCTGTGTTGTTGCTGGATGGTGGCAGCTGCTGGCATTAAGGTACAGGGCGGTATGTGTCTTCTTCCTGTAAACAGAATGATCTAATGTGCCTTCAGTCTTCCTCTTTATCACAATGTTGAGGAAAGACAGACATCCATTTTCTTCCACCACCATCGTGAATTTAATGTTGTCATATATGCCGTTGATTTGGTTGAGAAATTCTTGTAGATTTTTCTTCCCCATATGACCAAATCACAAACATGTTGTCCACATAGTGATAGAACACCTTCAGTTTCAGGCGCACCTTTTTAAGAGCCATTCCTTCGAAGTGTTCCATGCATAGGTTTGCGATACATGGCATCAGGGGGAAACAATGGCCACTCTGTCTATCTGTTGGAAGAAGTTTCAACCACACTAGAAGTATGTGATAGTGAGTGTGTGGCCAGCAATTCCACTGGGTCTTCACTAAAGTGGCCCCAAAGTATTTTCAAGGAGTCCTCAAGAAGTACCTATGTGAACAGGGATGTGACATCAAAGCTGACCAGGATGTCTCCTAGGTCCAGATGTATTTCTTGAAGTATCCTCACTTGGAACTGGTATCCAAACTCTCACCTTGCTCATGGGAGTGGGTAAACACTAACATAGACACTAAAACCTTCACAATCAGCGAATTCTGTAAACGCAGTCTCCATGAAACAACGAAACTAGTTCCATCAACTGCCGGGGGCTTAAGTGCAGAACATAGATACCAAGAAGTCAAGGACTGTTATCAGTTTAACTGGAAAGGAACTGGACAAGGCAACAACATCCATGCTGTCAAAAGAATGAAATTTTGCATCAGCTCCAACTGCGGCTCTATGCAGTGCCTAGACTTTATGAACTGAAAACACTGTCAGTTTATTGTGTACCCATTTGTGAAAAATAAGATGTATTACTTGGCAAACATGCTCTTCATCAATTATCATTTCTATAGCCTACATCCCAAACACAGTGCTTGGATGCGATGGCAAAGCCAGCTCGCAGCACATCTGTCTTGTAAGTGGCAAAACCTTGTGTTATCGCTTCAGTAGGATTTCAGTGCAGTTTCAAAGTTGTGTTACCAGACATCTGGCCAGAGGGACACCACATCATATATGCAGCAAAAATCTTTGAAGACAAAGTTGTAAACTGTGGAGAGAGGCCAGAGAAAGGGAAGGTGATGTATGACAATTCTGAAGCTACATTTCTAGCAAAGTATTGGCTCAAGCATTAACAAAATGCTATAGTGACTTCAATTAACAACAGACTGTATAACCAAGTGCAAGATGTCATGTATTCAGAATTCCTGGAGAGAGAGTATGAGCAAAATCAACTCCTTGACACCTCAGTTGAAAAATGTGTGGCACTAAGATAGGTGGTAAACCTCTTGCCACCAGATGTACATGAAAGATTGATTGGAATACTCACTGAAATGGCTGAACAAGTGAGGAAGACTCTTAAACAAATTAACTGGAACAGTGGGAAATATCCTTTGCCAAGCACTTCACAGTGGTTTACATAGTATGTATGTGGATTAAAGAAACATGACATTGGCACCCAAAGTATTTCTTTTAGCACTAAAACAAGATTGCAAGACAGTGAAGGGACATCAGATAGAAGAGAATATTATGAACACAATGCTATCAGGCAAACACCCACAAATAACTGGCCAAACAGATGTGGGTGAGGTGGCAGATCAATACCAAATATATCAGGAAATGAGTGATATGGATCTTGCCAATGAACTGACAGAAGTTTTGATGACAGAATTCCATGTGGGCTGTGGCTGAATTGTTATAAGAACAATGAGAGGGTTTGCAGCCAGTAAGGCTAAATATTATTCCAGAAATGCCCCACCCTGGAATTTTGCTGAAGGCGTAAACAAGGCAGATGTGTGTACATAAGAAGGAAAGAGTTAGCTATGCACAAGAGAAGTTGTTGGTTGAAGAAAGGAAGGTAGAAAAGTTCACTTGTACTCTGCCTTGAAATTTATGGTCAGAGGATTCTTCTTTAGGAGACACAGGATTGTGCATCATCTAATGTTCAATACAAGAAGCTTTGGATGTGAAATGAAAATATGCTTAGTCTACCCATGAGTGTCTTTAAAGTGGGTAGTTCTGTCATACAAAACAGTAAAGCTATTAGACATCATGTACTGTTTAGATGTCGAGGTAAGCAAGAAGAAATATGAGATAGCTGCTGTGATCCCACAAGGACTTTAGTGTACCTACAATAATTTGTGCAGACTGGTTCAGTGCAAATCAGCTTCAGCTCAATTTTTGCACAAGGAAAATATTAATCTGTGTAAATGGAGAACTGCATACTGTACCATTTAGTACAAGAACTGTGGGTAAGTAGGTGGAAGAAATAAACAAACATAGCCAAAATAACAAGGGAAGATGGTGTCTCAAATGAAGCAGGAAAGTATTATGCAGCAAAAGAAGAGATGGGTGAACTCTTGTATCCTATCCCAATATCAGCTCAGACTGTGGCTTGGACATCAATATTGACACAGCATAATCTCTGACATACACTAGTCTGTGGTAGGAGCTGCTTACAACACACCAAAACTTGCACTAGGAGTCACTCACAACCTCAACTATAGTGATTGGCCATTCTATAGGGATCAGCATCAGCCATGCAAAAATACTTCAGATCATCAAGCAGATGGTAACTTTACCTAAACTGATTGAGTAAACTTCCTGTTGTTTGTAGTCTTAGATACATAAGAGACTACTAAATTGGAGGACTCTGCTATTGTGTACGACAACTTTGATTTGGATCGCTTGGACATAATGGTGAACTATCTTCTTCTGTTTTTGGTTCTTGTGGACTCCAACTCATCATGGACAGGATGTTGTTGTTGTGGTCTTCAGTCCTGAGACTGGTTTGATGCAGCTCTCTATGCTACTCTATCCTGCACAAGCTTCATCATCTCCCATTACTTACTGCAACCTACATCCTTCCGAATCTGCTTAGTGTAGTCATCTCTTGGTCCCCCTCTACGATTTTTACCCTACACACTGCCCTCCAATGCTAAAATTGTGATCCCTTAATGCCTCAGAACATGTCCTACCAACTGGTCCCTTCTTCTTGTTAAGTTGTGCCACAAACTCCTGTTCTACCCAGTTCTATTCAATACCTCCTCATTAGTTATGTGATCTACCCATCTAATCTTCAGCATTCTTCTGTAGCACCACATTTCAAAAGCTTCTATTCTCTTCTTGTCCAAACAATTTATCATCTATGTTTCACTTCCATACATGGCTACACTCCATACAAATAGTTTCAGAAACGACTTCCTGACACTTGAATCTATACTCGATGTTAACAAATTTCTGTTCTTCAGAAACGCTTTCCTTGCCATTGCCAGTCTACATTTTATATCTTTCCTATTTCTACCATCATCAGTTATTTTGCTCCCCAAGTAGCAAAACTCCTTTACTACTTAAAGTGTCTCATTTCCTAATGTAATTCCCTCAGCATCACCCGATTTAATTCGACTACATTCCATTATCCTCGTTTTGCTTTTGTTGATGTTCATCTTATATCCTCCTTTCAAGACACTGTCCATTCCATTCTACTGCTCTACCAAGCCCTTTGCTGTCTCTGACAGAATTACAATGTCATCGGCAAACCTCAAAGTTTTTATTTCTTCTCCATGGATTTTAATACCTACTCCGAATTTCTCTTTTTCTTTTGTTTCCTTTTAAACAACAATGTACAGGATACAAACTATTTATTTGTTGTCCTGTGATTGTCACATGGTCGCTGATAGGCTTGAATTTTTTTCAGTGTCACAAGATATCTTCAAAAACTTACATATCTTGGGTGGCAGACTGAAAAGGTTTGCTACAAAAGTATCACATTACAAGTGATAATATTGTCTGTAAAGAATTACGTGCGGTATCTTTAGCCTTTGATGTCATAAATTGTTACATTCCTGAATAGGATTTTTCATTACAAATCTTGAGATTGCACAACCCCACACTAGATGAAGTTATTGCAATCACTAAACCTTACAAAATCTTCATGTGAGCACAGTGTCTGTGTATGTGCGGTTGGATATGGGTGTGTGTGCGAGTGTATACCTGTCCTTTTTTGCCCCTAAGGTAAGTCTTTCCACTACCGGGATTTGAATGACTCCTTACCCTCCCCCTTAAAACCCATATTCTTTTGTCTTTCCTTCTCCTTCCCTCTTTCCTGATGAAGCAACCATTGGTTGTGAAAGCTTGAATTTTGTGTGTATGTTTGTGTTTGTTTGTGTGTCTATCGACCTGCCAGTGCTTTCGTTTGGTAAGTCACATCATCTTTGTTTTTTTTCCCACGTGGAATGTTTCCCTCTATTATATCTATATTTTGAATAAATTATAGATGATTAATTGCATTTTTTTGATTCATAAAGTAAATGGGACTGCAAAGGCCAAATGAAGCGTATCCTTCATGCACGTACATTATTTAAATAACACTTTTGATTATTTCATTTTTGTTTTTTTTCTGCTAAAATGCTCACAGTGGTTGCATGGCATTTATGATGTCATGAGTCAGTATGCTATCTTGTCATACTCTATGGGCTTTAAGACACTTACACATTTCCTGCATTCTCTTAATAACGAATAAAGTTGCCCCAAAATTGTTTTCTGCAGCTTTAAGAGCTCAAGAATCCAATATTTTATTTTATTCATGGCTGTAATTTTCATCAACTGTAGTATGTACTCTTTTCACAATAAAATTCAGTTGTCAGACAAACTAATCTATAATCTTGAGAAGCCTACAAAATTAGTGAGATTATTGTAGGCTTCTGTAGGTGACAAATTACATTGTCAAAACTGGTAAATCATAATAGAACTACATTTGCGCCTAATGACTGAATTTTATTGTGATAGGAACCTGATATATCAAATCATGAGTGCCAACAAAATGGCATCTGAATGGTTTTGTCACAAAAGAATCTTGACAGACCTGAATAACACATTTTTAGAAAGAGCAGCCACCACTGGTAGCAACAATGTTTCTGATCCAGCTGGCCATCAATTCTAACTGAGCTTGGATGTCATTTCATGCTGCTTCAACCCTATGCCAGAAATCATCAATCATAATGGCTGATGAATGTTGGCATGCCAGTTTCTTGGCATTCCATTACCAGATGCTTTCGATGGGTAAGAAGTTTGGGGAGCATGCTGGGAAGTTTGGGGAGCATGCTGGGTAGGGCAAGAGCCAGACACCTTCTGTATCAAGTTACACCAGGACAGCATAAGCAGCATGTGGTCTTGTGTTAGCTTCTGGAAACATAGCATCAAAGAACATCAAAGCTAGGGCACAGCCACCAGCCTCTACATACTGAAAAGATAAAGTGTGGAGTCCAAATTAAAGACTATGTGAAGCAGAGAAGTTTGTGTTGTGTATCCAACTGCACCTCATACCATAATGCCAAGTACTGGGCTTTTGTGATGTTGAGGAATATAATCTGGCAACATCCATTCTCCTCACAGCCTCCACAGATATGTATGTTTATCATGATGCTGCATAAAAAACAGTGACATGTTTATGTTGGGTGCATCACTCCCAGCACACCTCCCTCTGCTGCTGTGTCAAGGGAAGCTGCAACAGTGATTACTATGATGAAATTCCCTATGCTTCAGACATCATAGCACTGTCTATGTGGATGCCTATCTTTCTGCAGACAGGCCCATTTCCTGACTCAAGGTATGTGATGTGGCCATACCATCCTCCATATCCCAGGTAAATAACCTAACTGCCTGATACAACATTGCAGTACCTGTGCTTTTTCAAAGTAAAAAACATTCCTTCTGCCAGATCTAGTCTTGAACTCAGGTTTCCGTTTATTGCAAGCAGTTACATTAACATTAGGCTATCCAAGGAAGGCTCATGGTCAGATCCAAACTTCCATATGCTGTCAACTATGTGTCAACAACCTGTGTTTGTACATCCATATATATATTCCTGTACAGGGGAGACATTTTAACTGAATGCTAAGTGGGCAGATAAATACGATATTGCAGTGCCTGTGTTTTTCCAAAGTATGACAGCCTTCGGGCACACACTCTTGTGCAAACGGGAACTGCTGTGACTACAGCCATTATGAAGTGGCTGAAATGCCATCACAGTTGCAAATATGATATATAATGGAATGATACCAATGAAAATTTGTGCTGGACCAGGGCTCGAACCAGGATTTACCACTTATTGTGGACAGTTGCCTTACCACTAAGCTATCTGAGCATCAAACTTCCACATGTTGTGATTGCATATTCTAAGGAACAGTGTATCATACTTCACTGCAATATTGTATTTATCTGCTGAAACTGGGCAAGTGACTTACAATTAAGATGCCTCCCCTGGACGGGAATGTGCATAATGGATGTACGAGTACAGGTTGTTGACATATATGGAAGTTTGGATCTGGCCATGAGCATGCTCAGATAGCCTAATGATAAGGCAACTGCTTGTGATAAGTGGGAAAGCTGGGTTTGATCCCTGGTCCAGCATAAATTTTCACTGTCGTCATTACATTATGCAACTGATTGTTGTCCATATCCACAACTTCAAGCACATTTCATACATTTCATAATGGCCGTAATCACCCCAGTGCCTCCTCCTTGGGCATGCATTTGTGTCTTATGGAACATTGCATTGTACCTTGGAAAAACACAGGCACTGCAATACCGTATTTATCTGCCGATACCGAACAAGTAATCACCAATTAAAATATCTGTCTTGTACGAGAATATATATAAAAAATGTATAAGTACAGGCTGTTGACACATTGGAGATGACATATGGAAGCTTGGGTATGGCCATGAGTTAGTGCTTGTGTAGCCTACCTGTAAGGCGACCATTCTCAATTAACACAAAATCAGGGTTCGAGTCCTGATCCAACACAAATTTTAACTGTCATCATTTCATTCTACAGCTCATGAATGTCCACATTTGCAACTGTGAATACATTTCCTTTATTTGTCTGTCCTATTGCGCATTAGTCATTTGGGGCTACTGAGATCCTGCAAGGCAGTAATGCCCATTAATGATAGTTGTATGATACTGATCAACACATGCAACAATATTGTTGAACAACAGACCAAAGCCTTGACAGGCCACAATGCAACCACTGTCAAATTCTGGTAGTCATTTCTCCTTCTTATATGACACATAACACAACTGCATCACAAACAAATAACATTGAGATGTAATTTCTGATTTAGAAATTCGCTGCATAATCTTTCCTTATACACAAAATATAGCTGCCATCACTCCTATCTACTTTCTGAAGTCACACTGAGATGTTAATCATTTGAGTATCCAAAAATGTATTACTTCTAATGCCATTTGATGTTCACTGAATACCACCTTCATGATGTTGCAATTTTAATGGTCAGCCATGTACAAGTTGCTCTTTAATGGACAGAAATCTGGCGAAGAGTTCTCAGGCTTCCAGCCAGGCGACGTTTCGACGAGTGACATGCTCATCATCTTCTGGCAAAGTGCTGAGACTTTGCGGATTTGCGGATGCTGGTCCCTTCATACCTGCAGTGTGCCCCTCACCACCTGGCTGCGGGAGGCTGGGTCCAGAGGAGCCGGTGGGGGGGGGGGGGTGAAGGGGGAAGCGGGTGCACCGTTCGTGTCTCCGTCAGATTATTCTAATCACGTCTTGTGAGCTGGATTGTTCTTGGTGCGTTCCTGGCGTATTGTAGCTAATGCTGGATTCCAGGCTGTGCTCAGTTGATAGCCTTCATCCCTGTTGACAAGATTATTGTAAACCGGTATTTCTATTGATTCTTTAATGACACTATCCCAATAGCTCCCAGCTCGGCACAGCACCCTGGTGTTTTCGAAATCAAAGGTGTGGTTTTCTTTGATGCTATGTTCAGCTATAGCAGATTTCTCTATCTGTCCAAGTCGAACATGCCTGATGTGTTCCTCACACCTTTTAGAGATGCACCCCGCCCGTCAGCTCCTCTGGACCCAGCCTCCCGCGGCCAGGTGGTGGGGAGCACACAGCAGGTATAAAGGGACTGGCATCCACAAAGTCTCAGCACTCCGCCAGAAGATGATGAGTATGTCACTTGGCGAAACGTCGCAGTTTGAAAACACTGCCACCCGGCTGGAAGCCGAGAACTCTTCGCCAGCTGTATACGCCAGGAAAGCATATATTCACATTTAGGACAGAAATCTGTCTCACATTCATCCATCCACTTCCACATACTGTTTTTCTTTATCAAATAGTTCAACACATAGCTGTTCTGTATTTCTATCCCAACAAATCTTCTATAGAAATTGAAAATCGGTGCAACCATCTTTGACAATTAGGTCTGGGAATATCACTGACTGCTCATAGTTACTCATCATTTGGTTTTATTCCTCAGTTTGTAATAGGGTAAACTTAAAATTTTGCCTCTTGCCTTGCGAACTCTGTCTTATTAAAACTGACAGTAACACTTTCTTATTGAAATCTTCAAAGTATCTGTTCTAATGACATTGTACACACTTGCCACATCACAGTAGTTATCAATATATCATCTACATACATTATAATTTTACTCCTTTCTTTCTCACCCAGCACTACAACAAGTTCCCTTGTAAAAGAAGTGACTGACAAGTTTAATCCAAATGGCATCATGTGACATTTCTAGCATTTTCACTCAGACAGAAAAGCTGTGTACTGCCTCAAGATGTCGTCTCATCTAGTGTTTCTGACTGATCTCTTTCAGGCTCAAAGATTTGGTTTGCATTGAGGGCACTGAGAACCAACCTTACATCACCATTTTTCTTGTCTACTGAATTTAAAGGATTATAGTGTTGACTGTGTCCTCATTCAACAGTTTTTTGATAACATGCACTGTTTCTCTTTCTCCACAATGAACTTCTTTGCCTGTAGTACAGGGTATTGTTTTGTGTAATGTGGCTTACAATGTTTAATCTTAGTTTTGTACAGTGGGCCTTTCATCACAGCTGGTTTCTTTGAGAAAACATTTTCAAATAAACAATTCACACATCTTGTTCACCATTTCTGACTCCATTCTTTCATTTTCTTTATAATCACTTCCTCTTTGTCTTGCTCCAGTAGAGATTCACACCAACCTGGTTCATGAAGTATTCAACACTTAAATTGCAAAATACATGCTTCATTCAACACAGTCACAGGACAACAAGTCAACACTTTGTATCCTCTCCATGCTGAATCAATGTCCACTATAGCCAAAAACAGAACAAGACAGTTAACCAGAATGTCAAAGGGATCAAAAGCCTAACCATCACAGCCAATAGCAAAGTCTGCCAATGTAGTAATACAGTGTGTATTCAAGTCAGCAGCCAATGGCACGTTTTTTATTTAGTATGCTAGTTTGAAACATGACTTGGGAGTCCGTTTGCATCAATCAGAAGAAACTGAGGAAGTATAGTGAGTCAGGACCACTGGCTTTGTCAGTAGCTCTTTAACATATGGAAAAGAAAATGCCCTGTGACTGAAAGAAATTTGATTGTATTATTTGCATTCAGATAATTTTATGTTTATCTGGCTGGAAGAAAAACAGAAGTAGTGGGAGACCACCAAGAATTATTGTTTATAATGACTACAACATTGTGACGCAGCAGAGTTGTTGTTTTGTTGAACAGTGGTTTGATCCAGCAAGGTCAAGCATTCTAAATAAATGAATGATTTGCTTTATTATAGTAAAACTTGATCCACAAATTTTACTTGCAAATTTTGTGTATAGTGGGAAGTGAGTTCACAATACCAGAGTCTCTTTTTAAAATGGCACTACATGACGGCAATGAAGATGCTGCAAACTCCAATGCAGGTATGATGCCACGAGAAAGGTAGATGGAAGAAGAAAACAGATCATTTCATCCTCATGTTGGTTGTTAATATATCCTTTTCTGTGATTTCTTCCATTTGTCTTTTGAAGCAGACATCTTAAGTTTTCATGAGTCTAGGACAAATTAAAGGACACCAATTTGAAATGTAACACAACTGTTTCTATTTCTCTGTACAAATACCGAATATCTTACATACATTTTTTATAATGTTTATTATAGTAAAATCTGATCAACTCGTTATGTATATAATTCAGAAAGCTGACTAAACAGCACGAATATTTCAGTCCTGACACACTCAACACACTTTTATGGGCAAAGTTTTTTGTATGAAGCAGAATATACCTAACACAGAAATGGAACACGAATTTTAAGACTTCTGTATCTACACCTATATTCTGAAAACCACCATGAAATGCATGCGGAGGGTACGTCCTATTGTATCAGTTGTTAGGGATTCTTCCCATTCTTGTATGGAATGCAGGAAGAATGATTGTCTAAATGCCTCTGTGCATATTGTAATTTATAGAATCTGGTGCTCTTGATCCCTATGTGAATGATACATAACAGGTTGTATTATGTTCTTAGAGTCATCTTTTAAAGGCAGTTCTTGAAACTTTGTTAGTAGACTTTTCTGGGACAGTTTACATTTGTCTTCACAAGTCTACCAGTTCAGCTTCTTCAGTATCTCTGTGACACTCTCCTATGGATTATATAATGCAGAAAGAAAGCTTATACAGTACTACCGTATTATAGTACACCTTAGTTAATGATGTCTATACCAGGTCACTGCTTTTTAACACAAAGACAGTAGAGCCCTGATAATGTTGTTTCATAAAAGTGTTGTTGTCTCATTAAACAACGGTTTGATCCAGCAAGGTATAGCATTCGAAATAAATGAACAATCTGCTTTATTATCTGCCAATTTATGTAGCCTTATAGCATTTTAAGTGACAACTTGATGTTGAACATGAGGCAAGTGAGAAAGACAAATTATCTGTGTGTGAAATAATGTTGCATTTTAAACATGCTAAAATATAAATTTATGAAACCTTATGAAACAATGGTAGTAAAGATAATATATGGGATGACTGGATGAAAGTGAATGGGCAAATGAAAAAAAGGCAAAGGTGATGGAAATGAAGAAATTAACAAGATAATGTGGGAACAGTTTGTAAGTGTGTGGGCAATGTTGCAGAGTGAGGCTCTGAAATTCACTAAAGGTCTAAAGCACCTACAATACTGCTGGACAGTGTCAAAGCTAGATACAACATCATGTGGAATGAAGTGCATGGGGAAGCTAAAGATGAGCAGGAAAATGTGGCAACAGAATGGAAGACAATACTGCACAAGCTAATTGTGAATTATGACCCAAAAGACATGTTCAGCATTGACAAAACATGAGTGTTTCAGTGCACACTGCCTTCAAAATCCCTAGTAATTTGAGGTGAAAAGTGCTTTGGCCAAAAAATGTCCTAGGAAAGACTCCTATACTGCTGTGTCGAAACATGTTAGATGAAATGGAGAAGCCCATGATGATTTGAAAGGCAGCAAAATCCTGTTGTTTCAAAAATATAGATGTCAGTAAGCTCCCAGTCACATGGCAAGCATTAAAAAGACATGAATAATGAGTGGTCTTATTGAGGACGCTTATTCCTAGACAATGAAACCTGACACCTGAAAGTCAAGTTAATAAATGTGAAACCAGGTTCAATTAGCCTTGCACAACGCAAGTACCAAGGGATTATTTATACATTCAAGACCTATTAAAGACAAATATTGATGCTGTATTTTATTCTTAGTGTTGAAGAAATGAAAAGTGCTTTTGCTCTTGCATAGTCAGTTTCTGTTTTGCATGTAGTGAATTTGATTGGCTTGGCAGTAAGCGAAATAAAGCCGAAAACTGTCACTAAGTGTTTCAACAAAGAGGGGTTTGGAGGTGACGAACAACATGCTTCTCCACTCTTTGAAGCTCATGAAAAGCAACAGTAATTGCTGAATTAATTCAAATCCAAAACATTTCATGTAGTCCATATGACTACATCTGAAAAATCTGAAGTGATGATTTTCTATAAATTCACTCAAGTTTTATGTTGGCAACAGATCTGATAGAAATCTCCAATACAAAAGGAAACAAAGGAGGAGAAGTGGAACATAATTATGTCTCTAGAAAAAATTAATCCACCTAAAGAAGCTATTGCACGCATGAATGATATTATGCAATTTGTGGTACACACAAATTCTCTCAAGCTGTTAGAACTATTATCTAGTGCAAAAAGTTGTGTACAAAATTAAATAAATAAATAACTTGAAAAGGAAATTTAAACAGCTTTCCCCTCTTGATAAGTGGTAGAAAAAGTGAAATGTTAAGTAGACAAACAAAGGAATAATATGTATGTACAACAATACATGAATTTAAACAATACATGAATTTAAAGTAGAAATACACACATGGCAAATTATGTATTAATTAATGTAATACTCTATAGTGTTCAACTATACAGTAGACAGAAACTGAACACCTACTGTACAGGAGTAAAAATTCATAAATATTAGCATAATCACAAATTTAAACTTTTGTGCATATTGATTGACAAATTGTATGTAGCCTAGTGCTGGAAACTTGTGCAAGTTGGAAAACTATTTTGGCCCCATGCCATTCTATTTCGACCAAGTTTTACTGTGTTAGATTTCATACTGACATAAATATTTACATCTATGTGCTAACCAATAGTAAGTACACTTGTGTGGCAGTTACAATATTTCTACTTCAATAATTTCACTTTGCTTACAATGAAACTGGATGTACACTCATGTGGCAAGATGTGGGAACATGTAATGCACTCAAGACCATTGTCTAACATGATCATGTTGGTGGTCCAGGTGTTATGGTTTGGGGAGCATGAATGCATTGATCTCACTATCTTTGAACATGGTACACTAACTGATCAACATTATTGTGACACTATGTTCCCACATGTAGCTTTTCAGGAGTGCACTCAGCTCTGACTTCATTTTTATGGATGTCAATGTGCAAATGCCTTAAACAGTGCAGGTGCAGGAGCTTTTGGAAGAAGAGAATATTCAGTGATGGACTGGCCTGTCCAGTCCCTGATTTAAATCCCATCAAGCACATGTGAGATGTGTTGGGGAGACATATTGCAGCATACCCACATGTACCTTCCAGCAACTGTGAATCATGCTGTTGGAGGAATGGAACATAAAACTACAAGAACTCCTTACCACTCTTGTGGTCAGTGTGGGAACATGTTGCAAGGCATGCATTGGCACCTGTGGTACACACACCCTTTTAAGAAACATATCCCATCTTTTGTAATGTCCAGGAGACAATCATGAATCCCGGTCACTTCAGTGTGATTGTTGACTTTGAATAAAAGGGCAATTTCTGCTCATCTCATTGCACATTTCTTTCATTTATGTTCTTTACTATATTGCAGCAGTATGATGCAAGTTCTTTGAGCTATGTTACTGGTAGTGAGAAATCATGCAAAAGTTACATTTTAATTTTAGTCAATTTTTTTAAATTATCTGAAGACAATTTTGAAAACAAGTTCATATGGGGGTGTAAAAGTGCTGCATATACTCACACTTAGCCAGGGTGGTGAACTTCTTCTTCTGTTATTGGCTTTATTTGAGTTACTATACAGTCAACATGATTTTGGGCATTGACATGGTGCAGAATGGCAGTGTGGGTTTCTAGGGTGAGGTGTATAGTTGTATTGGAGGAAAGGAGTCCCTGAAGTGATTTAATAGAGTACAGTCAATATACACAAGAGACAAGGAATAAAGTCATGACTCAAGAACTGAGGTGTCACAGACTGTTATGGAGAGACTGAGGTTTATTGGATTTAATTAATATTATCTGTGATTGTTTCATTCTTATAAAAGTCATACAGTGATTATAGAACCAATTTGTTATACATCTTTTTATTCAGCACTCGCAGTAAATCCTTGGTTGCATGTGGTAACAGGCTTAAAGATCTAAGTTCTTGACAAGTAGTTGTGTTGGTGTTCTTTTTGTGGGATACCAAGATTGTTTCCAAAATGTCATTAAGTCAATATCCCATTGAGTATATTTACTTGCATATTCCAAATAGCTCTTCCTTTACTATTACAACTAAGGATTTTTCATACTTTTCTTGGAAGCTCATCATTTCATGTGGCTTTCTAGTTTTTTATCCTCTTAAAAGCTGTCTCTAATTCATGCCTTAGAATTCTGTAGCTCTTCTCTTCATCCTTCGCTATACACTTTCTAGTTCCAGTTCAAGTTGTTCCGACTCCAGTCTTCTCCACCCCTTCTCCCCTCTCCTCCCCACTTCTCATGGCAATATAACCACTCAATGTATTTGTTCCACCTCTTTTACTTTGCAGGGGTTGTTCAACAACCTTTCATGCTCAGTCGCTGTCTCCATAACACTCTCTTGTCCCTCCTCATACAGCAACCCAACTGTTTCTTTATACAGTACTGGTCATTAATGTCCATAAACCATGACTGTTACCTGATACTTCAAATTTGAACATAGACAAAAATTTATTTCTCCAAAAATATAAGTATACATACTTAATATAATACAAACAGAAAAATTATATTTTACTTTCATCAAAGTACCCTCACTGACTGCCTCACAAGCTCAATTCATATGATCAATTGGTTTATGTAGGTATTGTGAGTCTATATGACTCAACATATCCTTGACGCCATTCTGGAGATATTTCTTTCTTGTTGTGTGTACTTCCTGGAAATGTCTGTCCACTTCATCCTAGAACATATCAGTAGGATTCCAAACATGGCTTTGAGATGGCCACACCATGTCTTCCAGCACCTTCTGTTTTTCCTTTGATGCAATGTACTTCTTACAGAATGTGACCAATGTTTTAGGTCATTATCCTGGTATGTTATAATACTCAGGTATGCAGTATGGTTGTGGTAGGTCCTTATTGGTACCAGTTGTCTTCTGGCAGTGAAGATGTATTGCTTTCCCGTTATAGATACACCACATTGTTTTGCTATTTAGGGCATAGATACGCCTGATTGTCTGAATGTTACAACTGCAGCACATTTGTCTATGGACCTCCACTGTTGGAGCCATAATAGAGATATGTAAACTGTTAAACATCACTAAGGAACTGTAGTGCAGTAACCATATAGTCTGTATTGTACCAATTGCTTGGGGTACATTGTGGACACCACAATAATACAGGGAACAAGTGGGTAATATGGAATAGGTATTACTTCGCCACACAGGTAAACAAACATACCAGTTCAGGAAACTATTTTGCAAGTGTACAACACTCTTCTAGATAATACTGCATGTAGATGAAAACAAACACATTAAACCTAACATGTTCATCAATGCTGTACTATTTATTTGTTTACTGGACTATAGCTGTGATATTGTACAGTAATTACAAGAAATTAGATGTCATTTATTAGTTTTATAAAAATTAATGAGTGCTAGTGTATGTTTAGTCATATTCTTTCTAACTGTTGTCTGATATCATTACATTTCTTCTCTACCCACATCTGTATGGTTTTACCTGCCTCTATTATGAGTTTAACAATATTACGAGAAGGAAAGTTGCTACTCACCATATGGCGGATATGCTGAGTTGACAAAGGCCATTGGCTGAAAGCTTTAAGTGTGAAAATCTTTTTATTGTTCCTATCTGCAACTCAGCATCTCCACTATATGGTGAGTAGCAATTTTCTTTCTCATAATATTGTTACATTCCATCCTGGATTTTCTATTATGAATTTTTTATGTAATTCATTGTACATTCTTTGCCTTATTTGTGTTCAGATTCTTCCATGTCCTCCTTTCCTCCATGTTATTGATCTTTTCATCTGCTATCCATATGTTTCCTTTTCTCTTTATTTCTAGCACTTGTTTTGCTGCCTCTTTTAAGTTATATTTGTTATCTGGCTTACTCTTCCTGAATTATGCTATAAAATAATCTTCTTTTCCCCCTTTATTTAATATTTAAAAATTCAATATTTCTCTTTTCTTACCTTTCCAAACCTTCTTCAGTCTAACACAGTGTTGTCTGATGGCTAGATTATGATTTTTGCAGATATCTTCTGATATCATTTCTAATGCTATTTTTATTTATTGTTTGTGTTAATAAATAGTCAAATTGGTAACATTTGTCATTAAGACTTGATTTACTGATTTATCTTCTTCTTTTATAGTGCTCACACAAGGTGTTTTCTACCATGACACTGTTCCTACATTTTCTCTCTCTCTCTCTCGTTCCTTCTTCCAAGGCCAAAAGTTCCAACATATCTGTCTTTCTTCTCTTGCCCACTATTGTTCAGCTGCAAAACGTGAGATTGATTTGATGAATTTTTCATAAATGTAATGAAAACTGATGTAGATGTGACAACCTATGAAGATAATGTGTTTCATATTGCCTATAGAAGACAAAAATTGAATTCATTTGGAACAGAATACACAGCACTGTAACCATCCATGTGTATGATGTGATTCCACACTTATTGACTGTCAGTTGGTTGGTTGGTTGATTTGGGGAAGAGGACCAAACAGCAAGGTCACTGATCCCATCAGATTAGCGAAGGATGTGGAAGGAAGTCGGCCATGCCCTTTCTGAGGAACCAACCTGGCATTTGCCTGAAGTGATTTAGGGACATCACAAAAAACCTAAATCAGTATGGCCAGATGTGGGTTTGAACCATTGTCCTCCCAAATGTGAGTCCAGTGAGCTAACCACTGCACCACATCCCTCAGTCTGATTGATTGTAATTAATGTCCAGCCCTCTGAATAAATGTGTTTCTCAAATAGGTTTAAATATTCTGTAGTACACCAAGAAAGGGTTGTGTGAGATAAACAAAAGTTGATAGGCATGTTTCTAAATCTGAAAAATTATGTTTATTCAAAGTTCACACCAGTCACATAAGAGTGACACTAGCAGTGCTGCCACTATGAGGATGTAAATCTGGTTTGCTTTAAATACATGCTGTAGCGTTCATGAGCATTAGTCACCTTCGAGATTGTATGGAGTGAGCTGATGTTTGCTGATTTTATGATAATTGTTGAATGTTAGATAAAAACCTTCATGTTAAATAAAAAAGACACTCTATTAAAGTTGGTCACATTATATTGTAGTAAAATTTATGGCCTTTTATAGTAGTTTTATTTCTATCAAACTAGCAACATTCTACATGGGAAAAAAAGAAGATTGTCATTACCTTAAACTTATGTATCATCCCATATCGATTGAGGAGATCATACCCAAGATACTTGACAGGCATATTTGTGGCTGTCTCGCTAAGTGCAAACACATCAAATGACCACTCGTCCAGTGTCTGAAATGATACAAAAAGAGTTGGTGTGAATTTTATGTGACATGTGAATAATAATATATAAATATACTCAAAATGGTAAAAAACCACTAGTCTGTTTGAAAATAGTAAATACATGGCATTTAAATATTTTGATGTTTCGCAAAACTTGTAGTGCCTATCTTAATGACAAAAGAAGAGCTACATACACATACAGTGTGGAAGTTGTAGGGACAGCAACATAAAAATATAACAAAATCTTGAACATGTGTCATAGACTGAGGAAAGACTTGGAAAGAACAAACAACACATAACAAACTACAAATTTCTTTTTGTAGGTTTGTTTAATAAGCACATCTGCATTACTAAGCAACTGTCCCACAACCCAGTACCAGTTGCAAGTTACCTTTCTGACTGCTTCCAGGGGCAACAGAAATTTAGTTTTCAATATTTCATTTAATTGTTGAATGAATTAAAAATTTTTAAATGCTGTCATAATCTACACATTAAAGAGAGATAATCTTATGTTAAAATTCCAACACAATAAGACAAATAGTACAGTTAGAAATTGGGCAGCACTTGTCTTGAGGCAGTGTGTCAATATCAGTGTTTGGCAATGAGAGCACTCAGCGACTTCAAACACACTTCACACATACTTTTAAATCTTTACAACCTTTCTCTTGCTGACAGCACCCACAAAATGATGAAAGGTAAAAACTTTATTGCTTACTTTATTTTAGGTGTTCATGCAGTAAAACTTCAGCAGCAGACATTGTGTTTGATTTTTTCACTTCTTTATTGCTGACCCTATACATAACACAGTTTGCAAACAGTATTCACATATACGTAATTGTACAATAAACAATTCAGGGATAGTTCAGGAGATTTGATGTAATAAAACATTGAGGTGTGTGAAAAACTTGTCTTTGCTAAAATTGTAGTGCAAATTACCTAGAAAATATTTATCCATTGTTTCATGATGAGAGCACTTAGCAACTTCCAAAGAACTTTAAGCATAATTTCAAATCTTTGCTCTTCCTTTACTATTACAACTAAGGATTTTTCATACTTTTCTTGGAAGCTCATCATTTCATGTGGCTTTCTAGTTTTTTATCCTCTTAAAAGCTGTCTCTAATTCATGCCTTAGAATTCTGTAGCTCTTCTCTTCATCCTTCGCTATACACTTTCTAGTTCCAGTTCAAGTTGTTCCGACTCCAGTCTTCTCCACCCCTTCTCCCCTCTCCTCCCCACTTCTCATGGCAATATAACCACTCAATGTATTTGTTCCACCTCTTTTGCTTTGCAGGGGTTGTTCAACAACCTTTCATGCTCAGTCGCTGTCTCCATAACACTCTCTTGTCCCTCCTCATACAGCAACCCAACTGTTTCTTTATACAGTACTGGTCATTAATGTCCATAAACCATGACTGTTACCTGATACTTCAAATTTGAACATAGACAAAAATTTATTTCTCCAAAAATATAAGTATACATACTTAATATAATACAAACAGAAAAATTATATTTTACTTTCATCAAAGTACCCTCACTGACTGCCTCACAAGCTCATAAAAATATAACATAAAAATATAACAAAATCTTGAACATGTGTCATAGACTGAGGAAAGACTTGGAAAGAACAAACAACACATAACAAACTACAAATTTCTTTTTGTAGGTTTGTTTAATAAGCACATCTGCATTACTAAGCAACTGTCCCACAACCCAGTACCAGTTGCAAGTTACCTTTCTGACTGCTTCCAGGGGCAACAGAAATTTAGTTTTCAATATTTCATTTAATTGTTGAATGAATTAAAAATTTTTAAATGCTGTCATAATCTACACATTAAAGAGAGATAATCTTATGTTAAAATTCCAACACAATAAGACAAATAGTACAGTTAGAAATTGGGCAGCACTTGTCTTGAGGCAGTGTGTCAATATCAGTGTTTGGCAATGAGAGCACTCAGCGACTTCAAACACACTTCACACATACTTTTAAATCTTTACAACCTTTCTCTTGCTGACAGCACCCACAAAATGATGAAAGGTAAAAACTTTATTGCTTACTTTATTTTAGGTGTTCATGCAGTAAAACTTCAGCAGCAGACATTGTGTTTGATTTTTTCACTTCTTTATTGCCGACCCTATACATAACACAGTTTGCAAACAGTATTCACATATACGTAATTGTACAATAAACAATTCAGGGATAGTTCAGGAGATTTGATGTAATAAAACATTGAGGTGTGTGAAAAACTTGTCTTTGCTAAAATTGTAGTGCAAATTACCTAGAAAATATTTATCCATTGTTTCATGATGAGAGCACTTAGCAACTTCCAAAGAACTTTAAGCATAATTTCAAATCTTTGCTAAACTTTTGCTCACTTACACACTTAGCGTCAAATATTTAACTCATTAACCCAGTTGTAATGCACTCATATTTGAAGCTGTTTTATACATGGAAGTAAAATTCCTTAAAGAATCATGGTTACTGGTGTTTCAGTATCTAATTGATGATATGATTTCATAACTGGCTGCATTTGTAACTTTTATTTATGTTACTGCAGTTTAAGCTGTTAAGTAATTTTCAACACATAAGCTAGTGAAAACTATACAATAACATCAATAAAAAACTAAGATGGCCTAATTTTAAATGATAAATGCCATAGAATACCAATGTTTGTCAGCATGATCATCAACATACTGTACATAGTGCCTCTGAGAAACAATGACTAGTCAGTGAAACTTGGCAATCAACATTTAAAACTTGTTTCTTCTTTTTATATTTATGAGACAACATAATCTGAACAAACCTATGTACTGATGGAACTTGCTTTAGTTCAAGTAAGTTTACATATTTATGTAATTGCCTAGCTAACCATATAAGTATTTAAATTTCTGGTATGTAAATTGAGGTATCTGAAAATGATCTAACAGCCATAACTGCAGAAACATCAATAACAATATTATGACAAGGATAGTTGCTACTCACCATATAGCACAGATGCTGAGTCACAGATAGGCACAACAAAAAGACTGTCACACAGTTTTGTTGTGCCTCTCTGCGACTCAACTATCCTTAGCAGTATGGTGAGGTAGCAACTATCCTTTTTATAATATTGTTATATTCCATCCTGTATTTTTCACTGTTAGAAACATAAATAAGGGTTACAAATTCATCCAGTTATGGAACCATATTGTAACTTAAAAATTTCATAGTGACCCAAGCCACAATTAACTATTAGTAAGTCCAAAGAATACTGACTTGCACAAAGTGTATAGCTTGTAGCTACATTTTAAATTATATTTTCAGGTAGGTTAGATAAGAGGAATGATATCTGTACCTCTAAGCTATCTCTGGCTGAACTTGAAATATCCTATTTATCCAATCTGCTTCCCTTGTAATTCAGCAGAAGTGATCCTGCTCAGTTCTCATTTTTAAGTTAAAATTAACTTACTACAAAAAATGTAACAAGTTTATGAAAACAACAGATTGTTGTACATGGTAAAGAGGACACACTGAATTGCAGAAAGGCACAATGATGAGATTGTTACAAATTGGCATTAGACCAAAGCCTTCTTCAGAATAGAGAAATGCATACACATTCACACAATCAAGCACATCTCACAGAAACAAGACCACTATCTCTGGCCACTCCAGCTAGACTGCAACAGAAAGGCATTGCCTGAGAGTAACAGTCCAGAGTTGGACAGGGACAGGGGAGGGGAATAGCAGGGAACGAGTGGGGGAAGAGTAATCGGACCTGCATGGTGGAGCATCATGGGATAGAGGTGCCGGACAGGGCTGATAGTCACAGCTTCATGCGGCTGTGGGAGAGGGATGACAGGAGGAAGGGAAAATGGGGAGTGGAAAGGAGAGGAGCAGAGAAGGGGAGAAGACCAGTGGGTGTTGTGGCAGAGAGCAGCCCACGATATCGGTGAGGGGAGGCAAATTGTGAGGAGGTGACAGGAAAGGGAAGCAGTAAAAATTGAGAGGAAGGTGTGTGAATATTAGATTGCTGTTGAGTTGAGGCTGGGATGATTTCAGGAGCAGACAAAGTATTGCATGCATAACCCCCATCTGCACAGTTCAGAAAAGCTGGTGGTGAAGGGGAGGATCCAGGTGAAACAGGCATTAAAATCAGTTTCATGTTGTACTACAGGGTGATCCACTTTGCTCTAGGCCACAGTTTGGTGGTAGTCTTCCATCCTTGTTGACAGGTGGTCGGTAGTCATACCAATATAAAAAGCCAAACAGTAACTGCAACAGAGCTGGTATATAGCATGGCTGCTTTGACCAGTGGCCCAGCTGTGATGGGGTAGAATATATTCATGACAGGAGAAGAATAGAAAGGTCTGGGAGGGTGGAGTGGGCAAGCTTTACACCTGGATCACCCACAGGGATATGATGCCAGTGACAAGGGGCTGAGATTGCCTATGGCACAAGAATGAATTTAGATGTTGTGCAGTTTTGGTGGACAGCAGAACACCACTTTAGGTAGAGAAGGAAGAATCTTGGGTAGGAAATCCCTAATTTCAGGGCATGATGACAGAGAGATAATGATATCCTTGACAAAGAATATCCTTCAGTTGTACCAGTACAGAGGGATCGGATGACGAAGGGGGCACTCCTTCATAGTTGGTTCTTGGGGGTAGTCAATGGATTGGGGGTGTGTTGAGATATGGAATCTGTTTACAGACTGAGTCTGGGGGAATGGATTAAAATACCTTAAGCATACTGGGTAAGGAAGCTCCAGTCAATGCAGATACACTGTCCCCAGTTGGCCAGGCTGTATGGGAAGGATGTTTTGATGAGAAATGGATGACACTAGTTGAAATGCAGGTGTGGCTGGTGGTTTAATGTGGACAGAAATGTGAATGGAATCATCAGAAAGGAGGAGGACAACGCCCAATAAAGTGGCACAATGAGTTGAGAACCACATGAAGTTGATGGGAGGGAAATTGTTGAAGTTGTGAAGGAATGAGGATAGGGTGTCCTGGCCCTGGGACCAGATTATGAAGATATCATCAATGAAACTGAACAAGACCATAGGTTTTGGGTTTTGGGAGACTAGGAAGGTTTCTTCAAGGTGGCCCATAAACCGGTTTGCACAGGAGGCTGCCATGTGGATGCTCATGGCTGTGCCATGGATCTGTTTATATAATTTTTTCTTCAAACAAGGAATAATTGTGTATATGATATAGTTAGTAAGATGTATGAGGACTGAGGTAGTGGGTTTTGAGACGAAGTACAATTGAAGTAGTGTTCAATAGCAGCAAGGCCATGAGCTTGAGGATGTTGGTGCATAGAGAAGTCACATCAATAGTGACTAGTCAGGGTACAGGAGGTTAAGGGGTGGAATGGAGGGGAGTTGGTGAAGGAAGTGGATGGTATCTTTCATGTGTAGGGCTAGGCGTCGGACAGTAGGTTGGAGGTGCTGGTCAATGAGGGCTGAAATTCTTTCAGTAGGCTCATGGTAACCAGCTATGTGGTGCACCAAGGATTATTGGGATCATGGATTTTGGGGAACATTTAGCGGCTGTGTGTGTGTGGGGGGGGGGGGGGGGGGGAGGGTGTCATAGGAGTGAGGAAGGTAATGGGTTCAGTAACGGGTTCAGGGAATAGGATCTGGGAAGGGCGTAAGGCTTTAAGCAGAGATTGGAGGTTATGTTGGACTTCTGTGATGGGAGACCTTATAGGTGGATGTGTCAGAAAATTGTCATTCATAATGACAATGGTGGAAATTTTGTCTGCAGGTAGCATGATAAGGTCAGGATCGGGTTTCAGGTTGTGTATGACTGTCCTTTCTCCTGCTGAAAGGTTGGTGTTCTTGGGAAGGGGCTGGAGAATGATAGTGAGGCCACACTGGAGGTATCTGATTCCTGGAAAGTGACCAGAGTGTGGTTATGTGAGGAGGGGGGGGGGGGGGAGGGGCTTCGCAGTTGGATGGTGGTGTGAAGAGGAACAGGGATGAGACTTCAATGATGTGATTAGGTTGGATTTAGTTGGACGAATTGGTGGCAAAGAAATGTTTCAATTACAAGGATTGGAAGAAGGAGAGTGAGTCTCTGACAAGGCTGAAGTGGCTAAATTTGGGTGCAGGGTTGGAAGTTAGATCTTTGGATAGAGTTACACTTCTGTGGGACTGAGGATTTTGGTGAAAAGGTTAACGAGAGTGTTCTGGGATTGTTTCAGCTCTTTATTTAATTGAGTGTTAGAAGGGAGTTTAGGGAGATGTGGCAAGTTGAAAAGATCAGCTAGGCAGGGTCCAGGTGCTATGAGGTATTGATAAGGAGGAACACATTGGATAGGGTAGGGGTTGCACAGTGGTGCACCATGGTGGTGGCAGCATGTCAGCAGGCTGGGTAATTCTGGAGGTGGTACAGCTTTTTATGGATATTTTTATGCATCTTTTCCTTATATCCAGCTTTCATCATACTACCTAACAACTTCATCTGCCCATTTCCTGCATCATTTCCTGTTCCCCAACTCATTCCCTACCACAATGAACCCCTTCTCTATCTTTCTGCACCAGTTCAGAAAAGTATATCTTCCCCTGGCTAAAACCTAATAACCCCACATCCTGTTTCTTAAATGCTACCTAAACCATGGATCCCCCTCCAAAGGCCTAACCAAAACAGTTCCTTTTGAATCATGCTCCTCCTTTCACAATGACTTCAGCTTTTCAGATTCTACCAGTCCTTGTCTCTCACAAACCCAATTTTGCAAAGCACATCTCCATGGTACAGGCATCCCAGAACTACCTCTGCTCCCTCCACAAGATACTGATACTGTGCAATCCCCACTACAAACATCACATCTCTGAAACTGAACCCCTTGCACTCCAGCATATCAAAGAGCGTTCCAAGTACCACCTCCAGTTATCTAGCCAGCTGACATCCTACTGCCACTTTAAGGCACCACTAACAAACCCCTATCCCCCCCCCCCCCCCCCCTGTTCCTCCTTGTACACCTCTCATAACACACAGACCCCACATAATTGACCTTTTCAGCTTATCAAATACCCCAAAATTCCCTTCTAACACTCCATTAAATCCAGAGCTGAAATAATTCCAGAGCACTGTTGTTGGCCTTTCTACCAAAATCCTCAGCCCTAGAAACCTCACCTTCAGCCCTACAGCCAAATTTAAACACTTTGGCCTTGTCAGTGACCTACTCTCCTTCTACCAGTCCTTGCTATGGAAACATTTCTTTGCCACCAATTCGTCCAACCAAAATCAAACTAATACCAACATTGAACCCTATCCAATTTCACACCACCATCCAACTGTGATACATACCCATATGCAGGTCACTTTCCAGGAAATCGTTACCTCCAACTTGGCCTCATCATCATTCCCCAGGCCCCTTCCTAGAACACTGACCTTTCAGCAGAAGAAAAGACAGTCATACACAACCTGTAAACAGATCCTGAACATGCCATACTACCTGCAGATAAAAGTTACATCAGTTTCATTATGAATCACAGTGACTACTTGGTTGAAGCCCTCTGCCGATTGTCTGCCACCTTCGCCTATAAGCTCAGCCACTGTGATCCCATACCAGAAGTACAACATGACCTCCAATCTCTGCTTAAAGCCTTACACCCTTCCCACAACCTCTTCCTTGAAACCATTTCCTTCCTCACTCTTATAACACCCCACACACACACCTTCTACATGGTCCCCCAAAATCCACAATCCCAATGATCCTTGATGCACCACATAGCTGGTCACTGTGTACCCACTGAAAGAATTTCAGACATTATTGACAAACACTTCCAACCTACTTCCTGAAACCTAGCCTTCCACATCAAAGATACCAACCACTTCCTTCACCAACTCTTTTTCCATCCCACCCCTTAACCCCCTGGATCACTACTCATCACTATTGACACCACTTCCCTATGCACCAACATCCTTATGCCCTTGAACACTGCTCCTTCAAATGTATTTCAGATCAAAACCCACTACCTCAGCTCTCATACATCTTACTAACTATATCCTATCACACAACTATTCCTCCTTTGAATGACACAACTATTCCTCCTTTGAAGGAAAAATTATATAAACAGATCCGTGACATGGCCATCAGCAGCAACATGGCAGCCTCCTATGCAAACCTGTTTAGATCTAGAGGAAACATTCCTAGTCTTCCGAACACCAAACCTATGGTCTTGTTCAGTTTCATTGATGATATCTTCATAATCTCGACCCAGGGCCAGGACACCCCATCCTCATTCCTTCACAATTTCCACAACTTCTCTCCCAACTTCACTTGGTCCTCCTCGACCTATTTTGCCACCTTCCTAGCTGTTGACCTCCTCTCTGATGGCTCCATCAACATCTCTGTCCATATTAAATCACAAACAGTACCTGCATTTTGACAACTATCATCCCTTTCACATCAAAAAATCCTTCCTATACTGCCTGGGGACTCAGTATCTGCACTGACAGAAGTTCTATTGCCCAGTATGCTGAAGGTCTCACAAAGCTGTTCAAAACACACTATCCCCCAAACCTAGTCCATAAACAGATTTCTCGTGCCATATCTTAACACATCCCCAATCCACCAACTACCCCCACGAACTAGCTACAAAGGAGTGCCCCCTTTGTCACCCAGTACCACCCCGAACTGGAGCAACTGAACCATATCCTTTGTCAAGGCCATCATTATCTGTCTACAATCATGTCGTGCAATTAGGGATCTCCTCCTAAAGATCCTTCCCACCCATCATAAAGTGGTGTTCTCCCAGTCACTAAAACTTCACAACATCCTAATCCATCCCTACATCACCCTCAATCCCAGCCCCTTGCCACCAGGATCATATCTGTGTGAAAGACCCAGGTTTAAGACATACCCAATTCACGTCCATCCTGAACTTCCCACTTCAATCACGTCATGAGCTTGTCCTACCCCATCAGAGGTTGGGCCACCTGTGAATGCAGCCATGTTATATGTCAGCTCTGTTGCAATCATTGTTCAGCTTTTTGTATTGGTATGACTACCAACGAACTGTCCACAAGGATGAACGTCTGTCAGATACTTGATTTTGATGTCTGTTTCACAACGTGCACCAGCTGAATTTTTCCCTCCACCACCAGCTTTTCTGAATTGCACAGATGGGTGTTATCCTTACTACACATTCTCCACTTATGATGTCATCCCTGCCCAACATACAGTAACCTACTGTCTCCACATCCTCCACCCTACTATTTCTACCTCCTCTGCCCTGTCACCTCCTTACAATTCACCCACCCTCACCATCATTGCAGGCTGATCTCTGCTGGTGCATCCACCAGTCTTTCCCCTTTCTCTGCTCCTCTCATTCCACTTTCCATTTTCCCCCTCCTCTCCTGGCTGCCAATTTCCCCCTCCTCTCCTTCCTCCGCAGCCTCCTGATGTTGCGCCTTGTCAGCTCTGTTGTACCACCATTAACCCCTGATGCTCCACCAGGCAGTGCTGATTTCTCTTCCCCCACTCATATCCTGCTATTCCTCTCCATTCCCCTTCCCACTCTGAGTTGTTGCCCTCATTTAACATCTTTCTGTTGCACTTTGGTTAGAGTGGCCAGAAGAAGCGGTCATGTGTGTGTGAGGAGTGCTTGCTTATGTGAATGTGTGTATATGTTTCTATTCTTTGAAGTAAGCTTTGGCCTAAAGCTTATTTGGAACAGTCTTTTCATTGTACCTGTCTGCAACTTAATGCTGAACTTTATGGTCTTACAAGTTTTCATCAGTCTTACACTCCTACACAAAACTGATGAGAAATAAATGGTTGTTCAGGAATGAAAATGAATGCATTTCATTTCTGTTTCCTTAGGAAAGATAAACCTTCCATTTCCTGCTCCATTTAACAGTCTTTTTTAGACATAACATTTACTATTGTATATAAGAACATCTCTCATACTATCTTCAATAATGATGTACAGTTTTACTGGATTCTTCCTCAACATGAAAGACTGAGAATGACTTACCCATAGAATGTTGGCAGGGCCTCAGTGAAAAACTTGATGCATGCTTATCAAAGCAATTTTAGAAAAAGTTATTCCTACTCACCTAGAGCTGAAATGATGATGGAGTTGAAAGGAAAATGAGGCTATAGGTAAACTATCACCAGTTTCCATGTCACAAGTTCTCTTCCAGGGAGACAGGAAAGATAAAGAGAGAAAGGAGGAGTCAAGGCAAAATCTTTCTCCCTTTGTCTGTCTCATCTCCCAAGGAAGCAATCCACTGCTCCAAAAGCCGCAGAAGTCATTTCTTAAAGATAATAGTGAAAGAATAAAATAAGAAACATGGATACATACAAGTAAGAAATCCATACTCACCAAAATAAAATGTGTCGAGTGACCACATGATATTCTCAGTAAGAAAATTCAGATAAAAGCAGTTACAGTTCTGTAATGAGAGTGCTTAAAATAATTTTTCAGAGGACACTCAGAGCAAAATAGAAATGAAAAGCAATAGCAATAAGTGTGAATTGCTGACAATTCTGTCCCATAAATGCTTTTAATATTCTTGAGTGAAATTTATTCTCAGCATACCTCAGATAGAGTGTCAGGGAAATCTTAGTTTTTAAATTTGTTATTTTCTTCCACACAACTTAAGTTTTAATCTTTTTCTTTTGTGTGTGGATCCTTCCTTTCTCAAATAGGACTATACTCATTAATAGTACTATACTTCCAGTCTATTTTTTTTTTTTTTGCTCATTTTTACCATTCTCTTCTGTTGTCACAATGTGATGTACTTCCTGTATCTCTTTTCTTCATGAACTACATATATATACTCTTTTACATTATAATATTACAAATTTTCACTTAACTTTGAGTGTATAGAAGGTATGGTTCACATTCTCATCATGATTTTAATTTATGATGGTTATTTCTCATGTGCTTAGTTACTCTATTAGTGATTTAGTTGCAACTGCCTTATCCTTTTTTTCCTTCTTCCCTCTGTGAGACAGACCACATCAAATGTATGCTGTAGAGTTGATCTCAGTATTTATTTACTGTGTTCATGTCTTTCGAATTTCTTCAATGTTTATGTACTTTAATTTTTGTATGTTCATTCTTCTAATATCAAGAATTTTGTAACTGTTATATGATGACTGATTTTCTTCCATGAGCATTCAAATTTATCACCACTTTAGTGCTATATCCTAATTTACATTAACTGTTATCAGTATCATTAGCACAAAATAAAAGTATGGCACTTAGCATATCATTTGTGAAATGACTAATTTAATGACACACGATTTTCAAAGGCATACTCCAATGTTCCTTCACACACAAAAATATAAAACATTATACAGATTTAGTTTAACACACATAAATATGCACTGACGTAACTGTGTCTGATTCTATGAACCTATATATTACAAATAAATGCACCAGCTACTAATTAATTGGTACTTTTATTTAATACATTATCATATAGAACTGTATATGATGACATAAAACTGTGTAGTAAAATTCAGTGGTTTAGTGTAGCTAAGTGATATATTTAGACTCCACATCCCATTGCAATCTCTGCATGTTTCAATGTAACACATAATAGGTACTAATATAACTAAGTCGCATAAGGAAAATGAATATCTACCTTTACAGGGGCAAATGAGTAAAAACTTAGTCTGTATAAATGAAGGAACTTACAAATAACTATTAGTAGTTGTGGAACTTTCCAACATAAAGCTTATTTCATTCACTGTTTACTAATTTTCAGCATACTGGAAGGTATGACATCAGCAACAATTCTGGTTAACCAAATTATGCAATAAATTGCAGAGAACCATCTAAGTTGTAATATTAATTTCCTTTATTACTCTTGATGACTAGTTTTTTGAGCCTAAGCTCATTATCAAATCATTATTTCTTTCATTTATGGATTTTACTTCAGAAACACTTCTCTTCTCTTGGGGAGGTGGGGGGGGGGGGGGAGGAGGAGGAGAAGGAGATAAGATGCCATTAGAGATGTAGCACAAGCTTGTATAATGCAAAGAAAGAGAATGAAATGGGTCACATCCTTTTCAAAACAAGTAGTCACCTTAATCAATTTTGGAATTTTTGGAAACCATGCAAAGTTTAAGTCAGGTTGAACAGCTGAGTATTTGAACCCCCACTACTCTTGAAAGTGAGTTCAGAGTGTTAACCACTTGCTGTGTTTGGGAGGGAGAAGGCTCATGGGGACACACAGTAGCACTCAGTATGTGAAAAGTGAAGGTTTGTGTAAAGTAGTAATATATTGTGTTGGTGATGGAAATTAACAGTAGAAGTACACAGAGAGGCAGCAGGAGGGTTTCAAAATGTGACTAGAACAGTTTCTATTTATCCAATAAAAATGACAAATTACGTATAGGTACCTCTGATGAGGAAGCCACACACAAAAATAATGATTTTTTTCTTTCCCCATGGATTCTTAATGTAATCCACCTTAATTAGAAAATGGCACCTTTTAGTGTGTTTTACTGACTTACTGCACAAATGTCTCCAAAATGCAGAACAGAAGTATAAGAAATTTAAGTATGTAAAAGATATCACCTGAAGAGCATTTACATAGAGAGTAAAACCTCAGTATGATACCATAGATTTCTGGAGTATATAACATGAAAATACTTACTGTGCCTGCTTTCACACAATGTAATGTGCAGCACACTTACTTCTGAGACAGGGAACTGTACCTGACTCAAATAGAATATATCCAATTGATTAACATTTACTGTAATATCACATCAACTACATGGATAAAATTTTTAGGTGATATTCCAGTCACTTTAGAGGATTCCATCATACTATATATAAATTTTGGTCCCATATGAAAACATAAAAACAACAAAAACAGAATATTTCTAGCTTTCCCATAATGATAGATGTCCCTTTTTTCAGAGTTCAGCTGAGCTAAGATTTTGTTTTATTTTGCTTCTGTCAAATGATTGTTCAAGTTCTTTTATTCAATTGTTGAGTTCCAGAGATAGCATGGAGGAGACAACCTTCATGCATGTTGAATAATAACAACAACAACAATAAGATAATAGTAGCAGTAGTAGTAGTAGTAGTAGTAGTAGTAGTAGTAATAGCTTCATACTGCATTAAACTACCATAAACTATTTTTGCTTAATTAAACTATTTTTGCTTAATTACTTAGTCAAGCTAAATTTGAAATACCAGTAGTAAAATTAATAGGGAGAGAGAGAGAGAGAGAGAGTTCTTTTTTCCTCAGTCATATTAAAAATTTCAGTAACTTCTGTTTATCTCCCATGGCTAGCTTAATATGTACAAGAGTAACTGAATGATATTTATCTCGGATAATAATCATCTTGGTGCCATAAGAATAGAGACCTGTTTACAATGAGCACTGCTACTCAATGCAGTTAACAGCAATATTCAGTTTTTGAGCTGGAAAATTTGATAATTTGTAGAAAGAGTAGGTAATAAAAAATGTTTCCAATTTAGTTTATTCGAATACAATAAAATGATACCTGAGATAACAACAGGAGTTTTATGTTTACATCTAAATACACATGACAACTCTGCAGTTCACACTTAAGTGCTTGGCAGAGGATTCATAAAATTACTTTCAGACTCTTTCTCAATACTTCCACTCTCAAACAGCATATGGGAAAAATGAACACCTAAATATTGCTGTGTGAGCTCTGATTTTTTAATTTTTTCTATGGTGGTCATTTCTCACTATGTAAGATGGAAAAAGGAGATATTTTTGCGTTCAGAAGAGAAAGTTGGCGATCAAAACTTCAAGAAAAGATTGTGAGGTAACAAAAAACACTTTTGTATATTAAAAACAAAGATTCCAAGACTTACCAAGCGGGAAAGCGCCGGCAGACAGGCACAATGAACAAAACACACAAACACACACACAGAATTGTGTGTTTTGTTCATTGTGCCTGTCTGCCGGCGCTTTCCCGCTTGGTAAGTCTTGGAATCTTTGTTTTTAATATATTTTTCCCATGTGGAAGTTTCTTTCTATTTTATTTACAAAAAACACTTTTGTTTTGATGACTGACACCACAACTCGTATCACATTCATGACTCTCTCTTTCTATTTCATGATAATAAAAAACAAGCCACTTTACATTGAACTTTTTCAATGTCCTCCAAGAATTCTATCATGCAGCAATATTTCAAAAAAGGTGGACAAGTGCAGTGTAGGCAGTCTCTTTAGCAGATTTGTTGCATTTTCTACCAAACCACAAACAAACACACACACACACACACACACACACACACACACACACACACACACCTCTATACAGCTACACTGTGCTGAATACATAATTCTTGGGCTGTGGTTTGGCATGCAGATGGAGGTAAGTGGTGGTTGTGTTGGGAGGAGTGGAAGTGGGTGAGCAGAGAAAAGAGTCAAGGAGTGGGAGAGAGGGTTGCAGAAGCATCACTGATGGCTTGGAGGGAGGCAGCAGGTGTGTCAAATAGGAATGTGGCAGGGAGAGGGAGCATGTGCATGGGATTGTTGTTGCTGTTGTGGTCTTCAGTCCTGAGACTGGTTTGATGCAGCTCTCCATGCTATTCTATCCTGTGCAACCTTCTTCATCTCCCAGTACTTACTGCAACCCACATCCTTCTGAATCTGCTTAGGGTATTCATCTCTTGGTCTCCCTCTACGATTTTTACCCTCCACGCTGCCCTCCAATGCTAAATTTGTGATCCCTTGATGCCTCAGAACTTGTCCTACTAACCGGTCCCTTCTTTTTGTCCAGTTGTGCCACATACTCCTCTTCTCCAAAATTCTATTCAATACTTCATCATTAGTTATGTGATCTGCCCATCTAACCTTCAGCATTCTTCTGCAGCACCACATTTTGAAAGCTTCTATTCTCTTCTTGTCCAAAGTATTTATTGTCCATGTTTCACTTCCGTACATGGCTACGCTCCATACAAATAATTTCAGAAACGACTTACTGACACTTAAATCTATATTCGATGTTAACAAATTTCTCTTCTTCAGAAACGCTTTCCTTGCCATTGCCAGTCTACATTTTATATCCTCTCCACTTTGACCATCATCAGTTATTTTGCTCCCCAAATAGCAAAACTCCTTTACTACTTTAAGTGTCTCATTTCCTAATCTAATTCCCTCAGCATCACCCGACTTAATTTAATTACTTTCCATTATCCTCGTTTTGCTTTTGTTGATGTTCATCTTATATCCTCCTTTCAAGACACTGTCCATTCTGTTCAAATGCTCTTCCAAGTCCTTTGCGGTCTCTGATAGAATTACAACGTCATTGGCGAACCTCAAAGTTTTTATTTCTTCTCCATGGATTTTAATACCTACTCCGAATTTTTCTTTTGTGAGGAGTGCTCTATTCTGTCATATCCTCCCAATACATATGACCCCCACTCCATTGAGCACTACCGAGCGAGGTGGCACAGTGGATAGCACACTGGACTCGCATTCAGGAGGACGACGATTCAATCCCATCTCTGGCAATCCCAATTTATGTTTTCTGTGATTTCCCTAAGTTGTTCCAGGCAAATGCTGGGATGGTCGCTTTGAAAGGGCCTGGCCAGATTCCTTCCCCATCCTTCCCTAATTCGAAGAGACAGATGACATTGCTGTTTGGTCTCCTCCCCCAAACAATCCAGCCTCATTGTGCACTGCATGAACTCTCTCCTGCCAGTGTCTATGTGTCACATTCCTATCCCATGCACCTGCAGCCTCTTCCTCCTGCGTACCTATCTCACACACTTACAGCCTCCCTCTGAGCCTTCAGCCGCCCCTCCCCAACCATCCACCCCAAACCCTTACTCTTTACTCCCCTAACCCACTCCATCCAACACAACCCCTCACCACAGTCTCCAAGCTAAATTGGAGTACCAGCATTATGAGTTTAGCTGACACAATGTAGCTGTACAGGTGTACATGTAATCTAGCTAAAAAAAAGAGTTTGTTGAAAACTTAGCTTTGTTTCCATTCTTTTTTGCATGCCTGTCAATGACTCTGTGGTACTGCTTTCCAGTGAGTTTTTACATTTAGTGCTAAATTATTTGCATTCTGCTGTATCTTTCCATATTGACCTACAAATTTGTGAGATTTATCGTTTAAACAAAATTCAATGTAATTTTTTAGCACTAATGTGGAGCAACTCTCACTTTCTATTGCTGCGGGTAAACTGCTTCTTTTTGCTCCCTACAGATATCTTGCATTCACCAGTTTGCAATATATTCTGAACTTCTAATGCCTTTTCTAGATGGTAAGTGACAGCATCATAGGCAAACACTTTAAGAGAGAGAGCTGCTAGAATTGGTCTCCTTAACAGTTTATATGGGGTGAGTCAGAAGGAAAGGTAAATGCTTCGAGGGGCGAAAGTGATTCTGGGAAGAAGGGGAGGGGGGGGGGGGGAGAATGCTTCATATGGACTCTTGCCCTATTCTGTATGCTATATTCTGGATGGTTTCCAAGATAGAACACATTAAATGTACACTGTTATTTATTTTCTGTATTATTCAGTACATTGTCACAGTCTGCAACATACCTCAGTAGTGTAGAGGAATTTCGGATGAACAGTTTATAGGACACTTGTGGTCTATCAAGTTTGGAAACTTACCTCAAATTGCCCTACAAAATCTTTCTAAACTACAGAGCATGCTCATTGCATGAGATTTCCAATATTCTCTCACTCTCTTTGCAAAAATTACTAGGCCTAGAGAGAAAAAAAATACAACCTTTGAAAAGAGTATAGTTGTCAGTAATTCTTGCCCACCACCTTTTATAAATTGCAAAAATAGTAAGTCTTTTACTGACTAGAAGAAATTTTCAAAGAGAAGCCTTTTCAGTTTATTTTCAAATTTAACTTTACTGTCTGTCATACAATTTATATCATTGGGTAAGTGATCTAAAATTATGGTGGCAGCATTGTGCACCACTTTTTGTGCAACAGACAAGCATAATGCACCATACTGGATCTCATTTTTTCTCCTGGTACTGTAATTATCTATATTATTGTTCTTTTTGAACTTCAGTAGATCATTTACAACAAACATCATGAAGGAATAAATATGCTGTGAGGCAGTAGTCAGAATACCTAACTCCTTAAACAGAAGAGGACTGTGAGAGAGCCCACCTATTAGTTTTACAGCATGTCTAAGAGTAATGAACGCTTTCTTTCTTAAATATAAGTAACCCAAATCATTAAGTATCAGAGGATAGTAAAAATAACAGTTGTTGTTGTTGTGCTTCAGTGTTGAGACTGGTTTGATGCAGCTCTCCTTGCTACTCTATCCTGTGCAAGCTTCTTCATCTCTCAGTACCTACTGCAACCTACAACCTTCTGAATCTGTTTAGTGCATTCATCTCTTAGTCTCCCTCTATGATTTTTACCCTCCACTCTGCCCTCCAATACTAAATTGGTGATCCCTTGATGCCTCAGAATATAACAGTATTCTGAATAAAAGAAAAACTTGTATCTTTCGACTTATGCCATACAGTTGCCACTGCTATCTTAATATTTACTTACAGACAAGTGCCTACTTACAATGAACTTTATCACCTACTATTCTGTCATTATGGTTTTGGAGCATCTATTGAAAATAATTAGATGATTTATATTAGTAGTAAAGAAATTATGATGTTAAGTAACTTTTGAATTTTCAAATCATGCCATGAAGGTTTACGGCCCCTTACTCTATGCTGTTAACAGTCCAATTGCCGACAATGCAGTGTCATTACATCTGCAGTACTAGTTATCCATATGAACAACATGTAAAAGTCCATTGGATAATATTCATGAAAGGCCTGGAATATTAAATCACACATTCATTCAGATAATCAAAACTAATAATTAATTACATTCTGGTAATAAAAAATCGTACATTGGTATGTTTAAATGATGTCAGTCTGATTAATTTCAAGTACTCTATTCACAGTGTTCTGTCAATGGTATATTACATTCCATTATTCACAATGTCCTACTGTAGTTCTGTCAATGGTATATTAATTCCATTTGACATGGAACTACTTGTGAACACAGCCATTCCAAATACCAACTTCACTACACCTACCACAGCACCTAGTATATGAACACAATCAAAGAGAAACTCGTGTCCTATACGAATGCTACTTGCCATATTGCAACCAAATACATGCTTGACATCCTAGCTACTGATGCTGATGTACAGCAACATGTGTTGAATTTTAACAACTGTGCCTCTGTCTATGCCACTAAGATATTTCCCTCAAACACATGCTTTTCAGAAATGTTAATTTGGATACTGTCCCTTCAACAAATTCTCCAATCTTTGAAATCTCCTGGTATTGAATTTTATTCCTGTTATGTCCACCACATTCTACTGTTCATCTTCATACTTCTGTCTGATTGTACTGCCTTCTTGTGATTACAAATCCTCCCTTTCACTACATAGTGTTCTTCATGATCTCCATCTGTCCTCTGCCATTTCCTTTCTTCTATCATGTATTCTGCTAATCCAACTGTAAGAATTGTGCTCAAAAAGATATATTCCTATTTGTCTACTTCCTGACACACTATCCTCATATCATGCACCTCTTCCTATCTTTTGTCACTTCCTAGTTGACATCACACTCTCCATTTGAGACACCTAGAACACTTCCATTATAGCCTTGTGAGTACTTTGTAAATAAGTACTGCATGTGTGTTCTATGACAAAGAATGCAAGTTTGACATCTGAATTACATCTGTAACACATTGTTTGTGTGTCTATATATTACCTAGTGCTTCTTTTATGTGGATAGTTTACACAACTGTTTATATTATATCTGAGACTTTCTATTGTTGCGTTAATGAATGCCTTGACTCCTTTTATAACTACAAAGTTTATAATGTTTAGTATCCCCACCAGCAGCACTGACAGGGATGTAGGAGAGCTGGTATGCGTTCCCACAGCAAAGCAGTGTGGCAAGCTGTCACAGAAGGCATGTGCAGAGCATTGTATAGGCAGAAACCCTGCCCCAGATGTTTACTTGCCAGCAGCAATACACCAGGCCTATCAGTTTTAATGCTGACAAGCATCAACTTGGATCTGGCTTTTGCATCATGCAGTGTTCTTAGTTCCACATGCTAGCTCTTCAGTCATTCACACTGGTCATGTTTTGTGCTTTTCTCCATGCCTGTCTCTACATCACATTTGGACACTCTACTCTCTTGTAGACTAACTTCTTTGTTGAGATTTGCTTTGCTCTTCCAGGAACCAATTCCCTGGTTTCTGTAGTCAAGCCATTGCTGGCTAGAGTAGTTGCTTATGTTCTGACAGGACTGTTTCATGGCAAAAGTGACATGGGAGGATGTTCTTATGCATGTGATGCATCTATTCTTTTTCATGTGTTAATCTGTGGCCACTATAGACCTGCATTTTTGCAATGCTGGAAGCAAAAGTTGTGACAGCAGGAGCAGATGCAGGAGCTCCTGAAACAGCATGCAGAATCAATCCATTCTCACGCCATGCTGGTGGTGGGCCAGGCACCTGCAAAGAAGCCTTCTCCCTCACTGCCCATGATGTCATTCACTTGTTCCAATGAACCTATGGAAAGGTGGGAGAATTACCTGAGCTGGTTCTTGCTGCACTGCCAGGTAAGACTTATCACCAATGCATCTGATAAGGTCACTTGTTATTGTCCAGCAATGTGGATTCATATGAAATTTTGCAAAATTTGAAGCCTCCATGAGCCCAAGAAACTTAACTTTGAGAAATTCAGTCAGTTGATCACGCAGTATTTTGGACATTGAACCCATGTAGTGGCAGCATGGTTGCAGTTTAACCAACACCATTCACCCTCAGCACAGCCTTATGCAGCCTGGATCACTGACCTGCAAATACTCTTGCGCAAGCACTGGTTTGAATGTTCCCACAATGTGCTACCTTGTATGCAGACACACTGATTAGGGATGATTGTTTGATTAGCAGAAGACCTAGTGTCCAGATTATAGCATTGGCCTTGCCTGTCCCTTCTTTAGCTGAAATTGCTCAGATTGCTGAACCATTTCAACTTACTGCAGTGACAAGGCACATACTTTCTGACAACTGGCAGCTGCCAAAGTTGGATATGCATGGTAAATAGCCACCGGTACCCCATGGGACTGGCCAAGTGACCTCACCTTCTGCTGGGCTGCCATGTGCTGAACTGTTGATGATACAAATGAATTAACTTCACGGTACAGCCCAACTTCACTCATGTTGAGCTCGGCCAGTACAAGTTGGCACACTGTCAGTCCCACTTGTGACATTTTTTGGGATCTTAGTCTTGTTCTCCTTCTGAATCTGTTGCCCCTCAATGGGGAAGCTGTAATTCCTATACCAGTTGTCAGTTGGTGCGTATTAGACAGGCTTGCCTGCATGTAGATACCATGTGGGGAGTATTCCTTCAAATAAGCCATCTGGCATAGGTTTATAACAGTAAGTGAGTCACAGGGTGTCAGAGGCCAAAGTGTTTTTCCTGGATTCAAGGAGGCTATCTCTGAAGCCTCAGCTTATTGCGATAATGTTGGCTGTTGGTGGACGACTGAGTTTTGGGTCGACAGAGTTTCGGGTGGATGTGGGGGCAACAGTCAGTATAATTAACTTATATGAATGTGTGAAAGCACAGAAACCATGCATTCATATAATTAATAGCTCTCTCAGTGGGCTATAATCCACAACCATCAGTGCTGATGCACAGTTATGTTCGACTTCCAGTGGGAATCTAAAATTAGTGAGCACCAAACACAGGGACAGGGACTGCAGATAAGTTGTGGCCCTAGGAGCAAATGTGAGTCGGTCAAGAACAGGCTGAAACAGTTCACACATTAGTCATTAACACTGTTTGTGGGTTACACAGTGGTTAACGCAACTGCCTAGTAACCAGGAGATCCTGGGTACGAGTCTCAGTTCGGCACACATTTTCACCTATCGAATAAAGTCCCTATGCAGCTGATATCAGAAGTTCCTTTCCTTTAACCCCCCTTCACCTTCAATTTACATTATTATTTAACTTGAACGTGTACAGGCTCCTAGGTTGCCCTGTGTGCAACAGCAACTACATCAAATTGTATCTTTTTATCTGTCACAGGATTTAATACGTGGAACAGAACCTTACATTTTTAGAGGTTAATACACTGCTGGTGCAGAATATTTTTGGGCTAGGTACTTTTTCTGTTTTTGGCTTCTAGGCTGATGACAAAGTCCACTTAGTGTACCAGTTGGCCCCCTTTTAAGATTTTGACTCTTTAATACAGTCACATGGCCAGTTGTTTGACATTACCTTGGGTTGTACAGAAAATTTTGAGGCTCATTTACATCTAAAGCCATCAGAAATACCTAAATTTTCTTGCTCTTGCCCTCATTCTTTTATGATGTGAAATGTGGTCAAGGCTGAGCTGCAGCCTTGGTAGAAATTCTATGTAGTCTCTCTTATTTCATCTAGTCATTGAGCCAACCCTTGGTAGTTATTGAGAAGCCAAAAGGCACCTTGTGCTTTTGTGGCAATTTTAAACAGGCAGCCAAACCCAATGTATTGTGGATTCATATGCCATTATGTGTCAGAGGAATTGTCGATAAGGTTGTCTGGGTGCCAATGTACCCACACTACCTTCCACAATGCATATCTGCAGCTGTTGCTGGACACCATTTCTTAGTGTTTCTTAGTGCTCAGTACTCCCTTTGGGCTTTATCTGTTTAATCACTTTGGAATTTTGCCTGCTGCAGGAATTTATCAAAGTTATTTAGAGCATTTTATTAAGGTTATTCCCTGTTGTGTGTGTTTTTTTAAATCACAGATACATTTTTTGGGACATGTGCTTAGGGAAATGGCCTTATATCTATGGATGAGAACATGAGGGCCTTTGTCAACCTGCTGCACCCAAGAACCTGAAGGAACTTTTGTCCTTTTTGGGCAAGATTTCTTACTGAGCTATGTTCATTCCCCAGGTTGGGCACATTTTCCATCCTTTTAATTGGCTCTGCTACAGAGTGCAACTGTATGGTGAGCAGCCTGTCAATGGACTTTTCAATCCCTCAAGCAATGCAAGCAATGTCTATGCTCTGCTCCCAGTTTGGCATCTTTTACAGCAGCTATATGAATTCCTATGTTGTATAAAATTCAGATATGTTCCCAATACTCAAGACACAACACGAGCATGATATGAGGAAATGGAATCTCTTCCATGAGTCAAAACACAACAGTATGAAATGCAAATCAAAGCAATCACATGCATGATGAAAAGTCCTAGACTCCCTTCAAACTTGAGAGAAATAAACAATAAAAATATTTTCAAAATATAGCACAAAGTTTTTTTGATAGAAAACTGTTACTAAGGTATAAATGATTTCAAGTGCACTACAGTTTAAGAAAAACTACAATGCCATTACTGCATCAAAAAGAAATGTAATTTACATGTACATAAAGTAAAAATGATGTAAACAAAATTTTAATATGAAATAGACCTGGGATATAATTGCACTAAATCATAATTTGCTAAATGTTAATTATTAAACCATATGTACTTATGAGCGCACATAATACAATTTTACCTGATCAATCTAATAAATTGTGCCTGTGGATCCAATAAATAAATAAATTAGCTTTGGTAAATTTGTTCAAACTGTAAGGGGCCAAATCATTCAACTCAGCAGGAGCAGAGCACGTGGATTGGGAAACACAGAAAGACCCACATTTTGGCAGGATTGTACAGCTACTAGAGGCAGGAAAGCATGACTCAATACAAGACCCTGTAGCTAAGTACATATTGTAGCTAACTGCTCACTGTTTGGGCATCGTATCATCATTCCAAATGCACTTTGGGAACAATCCTGAATGACTATGTGCAGCTCATGCAGGAATTGTTGGGCAGTGCCCATTCATTTGTCTGGTATTACCACAGCTATGGAAGTGGCTGCAAATTTTAATGCACTCAAGTAGAGTTAAATTTCAGATATTCATAGCTCCTTATCATCAAACAACAAACGAATAGGCTAAGAGGTTTTGTAAAGACAATTAAAGGCACACTTCATTTCATGTTTATAATATCTGTATCATTACAAGCAAAATAAATAATTTTTTTCAGCAACATAGAAATGTTTCAGATGCTACAGTGGGATAAGCACAGGTTCATTAATCAGTTGTTCAAAGTCAGCCTCACCATACACAGCTCAGATGATACACTCCTGGAAATTGAAATAAGAACACCGTGAATTCATTGTCCCAGGAAGGGGAAACTTTATTGACACATTCCTGGGGTCAGATACATCACATGATCACACTGACAGGACCACAGGCACATAGACACAGGTAACAGAGCATGCACAATGTTGGCACTAGTACAGTGTATATCAACCTTTCGCAGCAATGCAGGCTGCTATTCTCCCATGGAGACGATCGTAGAGATGCTGGATGTAGTCCTGTGGAACGGCTTGCCATGCCATTTCCACCTGGCGCCTCAGTTGGACCAGCGTTCGTGCTGGACGTGCACACCGCGTGAGACGACGCTTCATCCAGTCCCAAACATGCTCAATGGGGGACAGATCCGGAGATCTTGCTGGCCAGGGTAGTTGACTTACACCTTCTAGAGCACGTTGGGTGGCACGGGATACATGGGGACGTGCATTGTCCTGTTGGAACAGCAAGTTCCCTTGCCAGTCTGGGAATGGTAGAACGATGGGTTCAATGATGGTTTGGATGTACCGTGCACTATTCAGTGTCCCCTCGACGATCACCAGAGGTGTACGGCCAGTGTAGGAGATCGCTCCCCACACCATGATGCCGGGTGTTGGCCCCGTGTGCCTCGGTCGTATGCAGTCCTGATTGTGGCGCTCACCTGCACGGCGCCAAACTCGCATACGACCATCATTGGCACCAAGGCAGAAGCGACTCTCATCGCTGAAGACGACACGTCTCCATTCGTCCCTCCATTCACGCCTATCGCGACACCACTGGAGGCGGGCTGCACGATGTTGGGGCATGAGCGGAAGACGGCCTAACGGTGTGCGAGACCGTAGCCCAGCTTCATGGAGACGGTTGCGAATGGTCCTCGCCGATACCCCAGGAGCAACAGTGTCCCTAATTTGCTGGGAAGTGGCGGTGCGGTCCCCTACGGCACTACGTAGGATCCTACGGTCTTGGCGTGCATCCGTGCGTCGCTGCGGTCCGGTCCCAGGTCGACGGGCACGTGCACCTTCCGCCGACCACTGGCGACAACATCGATGTACTGTGGAGACCTCACGCCCCACATGTTGAACAATTCGGCGGTACGTCCACCCGGCCTCCCGCATGCCCACTATACGCCCTCGCTCAAAGTCCGTCAACTGCACATACGGTTCACGTCCACGCTGTCGCGGCATGCTACCAGTGTTAAAGACTGCGTTGGAGCTCCGTATGCCACGGCAAACTGGCTGACACTGACGGCGGCGGTGCACAAATGCTGTGCAGCTAGCGCCATTCGAGGCCAACACCGCGGTTCCTGGTGTGTCCGCTGTGCCGTGCGTGTGATCATTGCTTGTACAGCCATCTCGCAGTGTCCGGAGCAAGTATGGTGGGTCTGACACACCGGTGTCAATGTGTTCTTTTTTCCATTTCCAGGAGTGTAGATGAACAGACCTACAAGTGGTTCATAGCTAACAACTCAAGATTTATGCAATTTTTCAGGCTCTTCTGGCATTGTCAGTGATAATTTGAGTCCTCCAAGGATTCCAGCCATATGTCCATGCCTGACTAGCATAAAATTTCATGGAAGTACCTCACCAACATCATCACATTCTCCCCATGTACTGAGCTGCTGTGGGATCTTGTCCTTCCTTTATTCCTGCCCCCTACCCTAGCCACTCGCCCATGTTCCAGCCAGTAGTGCTCCATCATGCCATCTGCAAGTGTGTCCATGCCCATGATCACTTACAGCTGAATTACTAATATCTAATGTTTTGTCCACCAATGGAGGATGAGCCAAGGCAAGAGATACCTCAATTTTCATAGTTGTAGGCTCTGTTCACTTTGTACAGATGCTATTGCTCCTTCAGCAATTTGAACATGGTGCTCCATGCCTAACTGGGCTGGTAACCAGCATCCCTCTTGCTTACATTTTCCCCCAGATCTATTTTCGCCCAACTTTATTTTATTCAACTTCTTAACAATACTGTTTCAAAACCTCGAAGACTGCACCAGGATTTGTGTCTTGTCATACTTCATGGGGTGCTTGTGTTCCAGACAGTGTTCACCTATTGCAGATTTACTGGGTTGTCCTTGGCTAGTGTGGCACTGGTTTTCCATACACTGAACTTTCAATGGTCTGGTTGTTTGGCCAACTTATGACATCCTACACTCACAAGGAATGTTTTAGATACCTGAATTTTGTAAGTCCAAGTTATCTTTTGCACTGTCAAGTAGGTTGTTTATCTGGGTGACTGGGCTTACCACACATCCAGTGCCAAATTTCTTTAGAATTCCACTGATCTGCGTGGAGACAGCTGATGCCAACAGCAAGTACACTAATGCCTTTGGTTTGTTCTCTTCTACTTCTTTTTTTTGCCTAGGAGCTGACTGATGTACAGCATGCTCAATTTGGGCTGCGGAGCAGCCATTTTTGTGGTAGACTTATACCTAAACCAAGGAATGACTATCAAAAGCCTGTACTTATCATTTTACTGAGTTTTGGTCCTGTGTTTGAGAAACTATGGAGAGGTTCCGAAAACAAAGACTGCAATGTTGGTTGGAAACACCCAACATTAATTCAGTAATAGTGTACAGTTTTAAGAAAGGCAAGGAACTCACAGATAATTTAGAGATATTAAGCTTGAACGTTACTTCTACCTTCCAAAGGAACCATGCTGTTGCATCCACCTTCCTGGAAATTAACAGAACTTATCACTATGTAAATGTGAATAAACTCTGCAGACAACACAATAGTCACCACCTTAAGAGAGCACGTTGATTTCTTTGTAGTGCTGTAGAAAGTGTAGAACTAGTACCATGTCGTCACGTGGTCCTCTAGCACTGACGTAAGTCGTGGCATTGTAGTGATTTATATGTGCCATTCAGGTGTATGGGATCAGTGCCGTAAGATGGGTTGATGTGGTAACATGGCAAAATGGTTGAAATGAGCTATGTTGTTTGGACATGCTCCTGTCCACACAAAGAATGAAGTTGCCTGGTTTATGGTGTATCAATGTGAACTGTCCAATGTGTTTACAAGGAGTGATATACCCTTGCAGCCAGGAAACACAACTTAAGAACAGAGATTGTAAAAAGATCCTAAGTAATAGGTACCCAAGATGAGTGTCACACCTTGTCAATGACAACTGGTTTCACATTCAACAGTAACTGCTGTTCTCATTGAGTGTTAGCCAATTTCCTCAAACAGTTGCTGAGGGAACATTGTGAAGGGAACTGCATGCAAACGACATTTGGAATCAGGTACCTTGTAAAAGGCTATTGGTCATACGGCACATAAAGTTGCACATCTTTGATGGGCCACATAGCATGGACAGTGGGATGGTACAAATTGGAAGCATGTAGTGTGGCACAATAAGTCAGAGTTTTGTGTCTTTTCAAATGATGCAAAGTGTCAAGTGTACCTATAGTCCAATGAGGTGTTTGGCATGCAATGTGTGGAGTATTTTTGTTTCTGGTTGGACGAGTTTCTCTATGTTTTGGTCTTTTGTACCACTACCTGGGTCCACTTATTTATATTACCATGAACATGAATGATGTTGTTTACTTCAAAATTCTCAGTGACTAAGGAATGCCATTCATTCTACATATTCACAATGCTTATGCTCTGGACATTTTTAACTTCCAAGATGATAACTGCCATGCCCATGGCATTGAATACATACATTCATAGTTTGAGGAAACCTTATCAACTTAACTGATTTGCTAAATCACTAAATTTCAATCCTGCAGAGATTGCCTGGGACTATTTGAAACAACAAGTGAAATGTATGTAGTAATCAACATCCTCACAAATTAATAGCTCTATGAGATCTAATCCTCAGTGAGTAGTTTCAACTGGGTGTGGCATATGCAAAGAAATTATGGAGTCCCTTCTTCACTGAATTTAGGTCATTATCAAGGCTAGAGGTGGTGTTACTGAGTATTAACATGATGTCTTCTGAATGTGATTAATGTTTTGTCCAGTGCTCTTACATTGGCAGAAAAGATTGTTGCAGGGTGCAACACTAAGCTGCATGCTCTACATTATTAATTTGTATGACCTCAAGGTGTGTGTCCCAGCTACAGTTCACAGTCTTCAGTACACAGATGTTGTCTGCTTCTATTCAAGTCAGAAGATCAAACAGAGGACTATCTGAATAATGCAGTGAAGAATGTTAATCAATGGTTTTTCAACAAAAGGGTTGCAATCACAGCAGAAAAATAATCAGTTACCAAATTTTCAAAGAGAAGAATTAGATGGTTCTTGCCTCCATCTGATTTGCATTAAATCCACAAATTAGATCCTTGAGAGAAACTTGATACCCAGCTCACATGGACACCTCATGTCAGTGATGTAATTGCAAGCTGTGAACTGGCACTTACTGTTGTTCAATCTGTCTCAGAAGTATGGTGGAGACTACATCTCATTTGGTTTATCACGTTCTGACCTCTCATTTTGTATAGAACAGATTTTGACAGTATTTTATACCATAATAATCATCAGACCTGGCTGAGGAAATTAGACAAACATGTATTTGATCAAAGAGGAGCACACTTGTGAATAGCACTAGAGGAAACACTGGGTCTAAGAAAGTAACGATTATCTAATAAATATTTCTTTCCCAGCTTATTTAATAACAAACATTCTGCATATATAAAAATCCTGGCATTTTTATACATACTGAGCAAAAGGAGAACTAACAAAAAGCAACTGGCATTATATGGTAGTTACTTGGGGCCATTTACACTACTGGCCATTAAAATTGTTACACCATGAAGATGATGGGCTACAGATGCGAAATTTAACTGACAGGAAGAAGATACTGTGATATGCAAATGATTATCTTTTCAGAGCAATCACACAAGGTTGGCACCAGTGGCGACACCTACAACATGCTGACATGGGGAAAGTTTCCAACCGATTGCTCATACACAAACAGCAGTTGACCGGTGTTGCCTGGTGAAATGTTGTTGTGATGCCTCGTGTAAGGAGGAGAAATGCATACCATCACATTTCCGACTTTGATAAAGGTCGGATTGTAGCCTATCGCGATTGCGGTTTATCGTGTCGTGACATTGCTGCTCGCGTTGGTCGAGATCCAATGACTGTTAACAGAATATGGAATCGGTGGTTTCAGGAGGATAATATGGAACACCATGCAGGATCCCAATGGCCTCGTATCACTAGCAGTCGAGATGACAGGCATATTATCCGCATGGCTGTAATGGATCATGCAGCCATGTCTCGATCCCTCAGTCAACAGATGGGGACGTTTGCAAGCCAACAACCATCTACATGAGCAGTTCGTCAATGTTTGCAGTAGCATGGACTATCAGCTCGGAGAGCATGGTTGCAGTTACCCTTGACGCTGCATCACAGACAGGAGCGTCTGTGATGATGTAATCAATGACGAACCTGAGTGAATGAATGGCAAAACGTCATTTTTTCGGATGAATCCAGGTTCTGTATACAGCATCATGATGGTCACATCCATGTTCGGTGGCATCGCGGTGAATGCACATTGGAAGCAGTATTCATCATCGCCATACTGGCGTATAACCCGGCTTGATGGTATGGGGTGCCATTGGTTACATGTCTTGGTCAACTCTTGTTCGCATTGACGGCACTTTGAACAGTAGACACTATATTTCAGATATGTTACGGCCCGTCGCTCTATCTTTCATTCGATCCCTGCGAAACCCTACATTTCAGCAGGATAATGCACGACCGCATGTTGCAGGTCCTATACGGGCCTTTCTGGAAACAGAAAATGTTGGACTGCTGCCATGGCCAGCACATTCTCTAGATCTCTCACCAATTGAAAACGTTTGGTCAATGGTAGCCGAGCAACTGGCTTTTCACAATACGCCAGTCACTACTCTTGATGAACTGTGGTATTGTGTTGAAGCTACATGGGCAGCTGTACCTGAACATGCCATCCAAGCTCTGTTTGACTCAATGCTCAGGCGTATTGAGGCCGTTATTATGGCCAGAGGTGGTTGTTATGGGTTCTGATTTCTCAGGATCTATGCACCAAGATTGCGTGAAAATGTAATCATATGTCAGTTCTAGTATAATATATTTGTCCAATGAATACCCGTTTAACATCTGCATTTCTTCTTGGTGTAGCAGTTTTGATGGCCTGTAGTGTATTAGAATCAACAGTCTGATGGATCTGTGCTCCAGTGTGTGAAAGTGCTTACTCTGTAACAACATTTTGAGCTTCAGCTCATATAGTGGAAAGATATGGATTTCAAGATCTCTCTGTTACATTGAACCATTTATTTACACTGCAAACTGAGTGGAGAAAATACCATCTCATTTACACCAATTGATCAAAACTCAAAGTATGTAGGACGTGTACTTTGCTGTGCACTGATTTCAGTAGAAACAGTGTTCCAAATTCCCTGAGAATCTCCTATGAGGGCACACTGAAAAATAATGCCTGTCAATTTTTCATGGGAAAATTGTTAAAGCTTTTTAAATAAAACAATAGTCATTAATATTCTACATCTTTATTCTTAATGTAAACATATTTATTTCTCAACACAGTCAGCCTAGCAATGAATGAATTTCTTTCAGTGAGAGACTAGTTTTTTGATACCATTATTGTAGAATGACTGACTTTATTGATGAACCCACGTCATCACCTCTGCTTGTACCCCTTCATCAATATTGAACTGAAGTCCTCGAAGGTGTTCTTTAAGTTTAGGAAGCAGATGAAGATCAGATGGGGCCAATTTGAGACTGTATGAAGGATTATCAATGACAATGTACCCAAGGCACTGCAACACACTAAAACCTCCAGCCTAAAAACTTAGCCCAGAGCCCAGATACAGCTCAGAACCCTAAAAAATTTGTCACACACACCTCATCATGAACTAAAATAGATGACAGATCCCCACAAATATTTGCTTCTGCTCGTGTATCTCAGTGTAAAATACACTCTGTTAAAATGTGGTGTACAGAGTTTTACATGCCACAAGCACTACAAAACAGAGGACACTCTTGCCGTAATAAAAATCCATGTGTAAGAGGGCAGTGCACAGTTTGAAGATGTGAGAGTCATTTTATCCTGCTTGAGCAACTGGCAGGAGGAACGCCACAGCCAAATAGTTGATTTCACCAACCTCAGCTTATTGTCCATTACTGCCAGCCATTCCTCATCCCACAACTGCATGTACTTTCTATGTAGTGCAGAAACAACAGCCTGCAGGGGAGTAGGACACTGTGCTACATCCTGTAATCTGCAGGTGTCCTTGTCAGCCTGACTGGGCTGTTCATTGCCCTGTAACCCCGCATACCCTGGCACTCAGCAGAATGACACCTGCTTTTCGTGCTGTTGGAGTAGGTGTAATTGGTAACTTATCAGTTGGGCCAACATCTCAGCTGGGTACTGGTTCTGTAATTATTGTAAGGCACTAAGGAATTGGAGAAGATGAGAAACTGTTTGCCCTGAATATGTCACATCTGTTCAAGTGCCTTCAGGATTGCATGGGGCTCCACTGGGAAAACCGTACATTCATCACAAAGGTGAATCCTGGTGACATGGTCAGGGAGCACTACAGAGCAGCCAAGGGAATTCCCTTGTTTGTTGGAGAAATCAGTGTACACTATTGTGAAACTGTGGTGTATCTAAAATGTTAAAAAACAGAGATTGAAATGTAAAATCTGGTGTACTTTCTTTCTTAAAATTGGTCAATCTCTGCAGCAGCCAAGGTGGAAATCTGCTCCAAACTTGATGTAAAACATTCAGACTGGCCCCACCCATATCTAAAAGACAATCCTCTGTGCAACTCCCCTAGAGCCTCGCCGCTCATTGCCGGTTGCAAAAAAGCCTTTTCATTGGATGCTGAGCAGCAGTATGGTATGCAGGTGTGTATGGTGTGGATAGCGTTTTATATGCCTGTTGCACTGTAAGTAGCTGCCATCTGATGTGACACGGCAGTATACCAGCCTCTATACAGAGGCTTGGTATGGGGCATGTTCTGAACATACCAGTGGCCAACCAAACCTTTCATGGCATGCCACGTCCAACATGTTTACATACAAGACCCATACACCCATACAGATCCATACACCGTACATCCACCATCCAGCCAAGATCACACAAAGGCTTTGTAAAACCAGAGCAGATAAGTCCTGTCTGCTCCCCATGTACTGTAACTAATTCATTTTAAAATACTTAGAGCCTTAAGGAATTGTATGTTTAGGCCCTTAATTTGTGGCAAAAACTTAAGTTTACAGTCAATTATGAGGCCCAGGAACCTCACTGTGTCCTTAAAATTAAGGACAGCATCCCTCATCCTCAACCTACGGAAGTTTAAAATGAAACAAGACCAGTTAAAAAGAACACATACAAACTTCTCGGTTGAAAATTTAAAACCCCTCTTTTGCACCCATTCACCCAAACAATGAAGAGTTAGTTGCAACTTCTGTGTTGTCATTGCAAGTCTTGAACAAGAGCAAAACGCAGAGAGAAATCATCTACAAAAAAGAACACTGGACAGAACTTTTCACTACTGATGTAATACTACCTTGATGGACACTGCTCTCCTGCTCAAAGTGATCAGACTGGACATCACTGACTCAGTAATGAAAATAATTTGACTAGAGAAATGACTGAATAAAAATGGGAAGACATTCACAAAAAAACCATTCATGAAGCTGCTCGAAGATATGATGCATCTAAGTTGTATTATAGGCTTTCTCTATGTCAAAAAATCTACCTAGAAGGTATCTTGGGAGTCTGCTACCATCTAGTTGGATTTATGTCAAACTAATGGGGATAAAGTATGCTGCAGCATGCTACCACCTAGTGGCATTGACATAAATTTGTAGCTGAGTAACTGGGGCTAGTTTTGCACACCAGGAACTGTGCACATTATTTCCCATATCCATATGTATTTGACCTGTAAGGCAATTATGTCACACCAGCTGTGCATGTGCAGAAGCTCATTAAAATGTGTGCAACTGAAGGTGGGCCCATGAAGCTGATGCCAAGTTTCATGGATCTAGATGAATAGCAATGTAACATAGCATGGTAGATTTAGTGCCTTTTATTTCAGATTACTGCATCTATGTTGTGTTTAACAGCATTCAAAGAAAAATAACCAAGTCCATCTCCCTCCTCACCACAATGAACCTCACACACACACCTTCACATGCTCCCCAAAATCCACAAACTCAACAATCCTGGATGCTCCATTGTAGCTCGCTATTTTACTACCACTGAAAGAATTTCTACTTTTGTTGATCAAGACCTCCAGCCAATTGCCTGAAACCTAGCCTTCACATCAAAGATACAAACCACTTCCTTCACCAATTCTCCACACCTCAACCCCTTTATCTCCTGGATCCCTACTCACTGCTGATATGATCTCCTTATACATCAACGCCCCTCTTGTTCATTGCCTTCCACTACAGAAAACTACCCCTCTCAATGTCCTTCAGACTCCAAACCTACCACCTCATTCCTTATACAACTTATAAACTATATCCTGCCTCCCAGCTACTTTTCTTTTGAAGTGAAGGCATACAAACAAATCTGCAGTACAGCCACAGGCACCCACGTGACACCCTCCTATGCCAAGCTGTTCATGGGCCTCTAGAGGAAACCTTGATCTGAACTCAAGGCCAAGATACCTTATTCTCATTCTTTCATAGTCTCAGTACATTCTTTCCCACTGGGTCTTTGTCAACCCAACATGTTACCTTCCTGGACACTGATCTCCATCTCTTTGATTGTCTCACTCACATCTCTGTCCACATTAAACTCACTAACCACCAACAGGACCTGTGTTTCCACAGATCCCACCCTTTCCACACCACAAAATCCCTTCCATACAGCCTACCCACCCATGGACACTTTATTTCCATTGACAAGAAATTCCTTGACCTCTATCCTGAAGGACTCATGAAGGCCTTCATACACAGGTGCTACATCCCCAGGTGTAGCCTGCAAACAGATTTCCCGTGCCATATCTTCTCACACACACACACAACTGTCCCAATAATCAGCTACAAAGAGGTGCCCCCCTTGTCACCAAATATAACCATTGACTGAAACAACTAAACCATATCCTACATCAAGGCATTGATTATGTCTCATTATGCACTGAAATTAGGGATATATCCTACCCAACAACCTCCCAACCCCTCCTAAAGTATTGTTCCACTGCCCATCCAACCAACACAACATCCTACTCTGTCTCTACGTACTCTCACTCCTAACCTCTGGTCACAGGGGTTGTACATCTTTGGTAGAGCAAGGTGCAAGATCTATGACAGGACTGGAGTAGGAAGTGCTACCTAGTCCATCTGCCAAAATGCAGCTCTATCACTGTGCGTCCAACCAGCACCCTGTAGGGGCACAGACATGTGTAAGTTTTCTTTCTTTTTGTGTGTGTCTATTGATGACTCAACGCTTCTGCTTTTTGGTGAGTGGTCTCCTTTAATATAAAAGTATTTACATTTTACCAGAACTTTCTTACAACATCAGTAATGGTTAACAGCTAAATAACAGACTATAACCCCCCCCCCCCCCCCCCCCCATGAACCATGGACCTTGCTGTTGGCGGGGAGGCTTGCGTGCCTCAGCGATACAGATGGCCGTACCGTAGGTGCAACCACAACGGAGGGGTATCTGTTGAGAGGCCAGACAAACGTGTGGTTCCTGAAGAGGGGCAGCAGCCTTTTCAGTAGTTGCAGGGGAAACAGTCTGGATGATTGACTGATCTGGTCTTGTAACAATAACCAAAACAGCCTTGCTGTGCTGGTACTGCGAACGGCTGAAAGCAAGGGGAAACTACAGCCGTAATTTTTCCCGAGGGCATGCAGCTTTACTGTATGATTAAATGATGATGGCATCCTCTTGGGTAAAATATTCCGGAGGTAAAATAGTCCCCCATTTGGATCTCCGGACGGGGACTACTCAAGAGGACGTCGTTATCAGGAGAAAGAAAACTGGCGTTCTACGGATAAGAGCGTGGAATGTCAGATCCCTTAATCGGGCAGGTAGGTTAGAAAATTTAAAAAGGGAAATGGATAGGTTAAAGTTAGATATAGTGGGAATTAGTGAAGTTCAGTGGCAGGAGGAACAAGACTTCTGGTCAGGTGACTACAGGGTTATAAACACAAAATCAAATAGAGATAATGCAGGAGTAGGATTAGTAATGAATAGGAAACTAGGAATGCGGGTAAGCTACTACAAACAGCATAGTGAACGCATTATTGTGGCCAAGATAGACACAAAGCCCACTCCTACTACAGTAGTACAAGTTTATATGCCAACTAGCTCTGCAGATGATGAAGAAATTGATGAAATGTATGATAAGATAAAAGAAATTATTCAAGTAGTGAAGGGAGACGAAAATTTAATAGTCATGGGTGACTGGAATTCATCAGTAGGAAAAGGGAGAGAAGGAAACATAGTAGATGAATATGGTTTGGGGGGAAGAAATGAAAGAGGAAGCCATCTGGTAGAATTTTGCACAGAGCATAACTTAATCATAGCTAACACTTGGTTCAAGAATCATAAAAGAAGGTTGTATACATGGAAGAACCCTGGAGATACTAAAAGGTATCAGATAGATTATATAATGGTAAGACAGAGATTTAGGAATCAGGCTTTAAATTGTAAGACATTTCCAGGGGCAGATGTGGACTCTGACCACAATCTATTGCTTATGACCTGTAGGTTAAAACTGAAGAAACTGCAAAAAGATGGGAATTTAAGGACATGGGACCTGGATAAACTGAAAGAACCAGAGGTTGTAGAGAGTTTCAGGGAGAGCATAAGGGAACAATTGACAGGAATGGAGGAAAGAAACACAGCAGAAGAAGAATGGGTAGCTCTGAGGGATGAAGTAGTGAAGGCAGCAGAAGATAAAGTAGGTAAAAAGACGAGGGCTAATAGAAATCCTTGGGTAACAGAAGAGATATTGAATTTAATTGATGAAAGGAGAAAATATAAAAAAGGCAGTAAATGAAGCAGGCAAAAAGGAATACAAACATCTCAAAAATGAGATCGACAGGAAGTGCAAAATGGTTAAGCAGGGACGGCTAGAGGACAAATGTAAGGATGTAGAGGCTCATCTCACTAGGGGTAAGATAGATACTGCCTACAGGAAAATTAAAGAGACCTTTGGAGAAAAGAGAGCCATTTGTATGAATATCAAGAGATCAGATGGAAACCCAGTTCTAAGCAAAGAAGGGAAGGCGGAAAGGTGGAAGGAGTATATAGAGAGTTTATACAAAGGCGATGTACTTGAGGACAATATTATGGAAATGGAAGAGGATGTAGATGAAGACGAAATAGGAGATACATTACTGCGTGAAGAGTTTGACCGAGCAATGAAAGACCACATTCCATTAGAACTACTGATGGCCTTGGGAGAGCCAGTCCTGACAAAACTCTACCATCTGGTGAGCAAGATGTATGAGACAGGCGAAATACCCTCAGACTTCAAGAAGAATATAATAATTCCAATCCCAAAGAAAGCAGGTGTTGACAGATGTGAAAATTACCAAACTATCATTTTAATAAGGCACAGCTGCAAAATACTAACGCGTATTATTTACAGATGAATGGAAAAACTAGTAGAAGCCGACCTTGGGGATGCTCAATTTGGATTCCGTAGAAATGTTGGAACACATGAGGCAATACTGACCCTATGACTTATCTTAGAAGCTAGATTAAGGAAGGGCAAAGCTACGTTTCTAGCATTTGTAGACTTAGAGAAAGCTTTTGACAATGTGAACTGGAATACTCTCTTTCAAATTCTGAAGGTGGCAGGGATGAAATACAGGGAGCATAAGGCTATTTACAATTTGTACAGAAACCAGATGGCAGTTATAAGAGTCGAGGGGCATGAAAGGGAAGCAGTGGTTGGGAAGGGAGTGAGACAGGGTTGTAGCCTCTCCCCGATGTTATTCAATCTGTATATTGAGCAAGCAGTAAAGGAAACAAAAGAAAAATTCGGAGTAGGTATTAAAATCCATGGAGAAGAAATAAAAACTTTGAGGTTCGCCGATGACATTGTAATTCTGTCAGAGACAGCAAAGGGCTTGGAAGAGCAGTTGAACGGAATGGACGGTGTCTTGAGAGGAGTATATAAGATGAACATCAACAAAAGCAAAACGAGGATAATGGAATGTAGTCTAATTAAATTGGGTGATGCTGAGGAAATTAGATTAGAAAATGAGACACTTAAAGTAGTAAAGGAGTTTTGCTATTTAGGGAGTAAAATATCTGATGATGGTCAAAGTAGAGAGGATATAAAATGTAGACTGGCAATGGCAAGGAAAACGTTTCTGAAGAAGAGAAATTTGTTAACATTGAGTATAGATTTAATTGTCAGGAAGTCATTTCTAAAAGTATTTGCATGGAGCGTAGCCATATATGGAAGTGAAAAACGGACGATAACTAGTTTGGACAAGAAGAGGATAGAAGCTTTCGAAATGTGGTGCTACAGAAGAATGCTGAAGATTAGATGGGCAGATCATATAACTGATGAGGATGTATTGAATACGATTGGGGAGAAGAGAAGTTTGTGGCACAACTTGACTAGAAGAACGGATCGGTTGATAGGACACCAAGGGATCACCAATTTAGCATTGGAGGGCAGCGTGGAGGGTAAAAATCGTAGAGGGAGACCAAGAGATGAATACATTAAGCAGATTCAAAAGGATGTAGGTTGCAGTAGGTACTGGGAGATGAAGAAGCTTGCACAGGATAGAGTAGCATGGAGGGCTGCATCAAACCAGTCTCTGGACTGAAGACCACAACAACAACATAAACTGTAATAAGCAAGGTGTAGAGTAGAATATCAGCAATTAAATCTGGGAGAGTGGGTGTTAGAGTGAATGTAATGCTTTCTTTTCAAAGACAATATACAGCAAGTACCAAGGATTCAAGGTTGCTGTCTTTGGTGCTGGAACTCAACCTCTGATGGGCCCTGTTGAAGAAGAAAATAGAAATTGAGAGATGTCACATAGACCACACAGTTCTGTAGTTGATGATGATGATGATGATGATGATGATGATGATGATGATGATGATGATGATGTCTGGTTTGTGAGGCACTCAACAGAGTTCTGTAGTTGGATCATTAGTTAGTGGAGGAAGTCAGCACAGTTCTTAGAGAGCTGATAAAATCTTGACACAGAGGAAACCTAGGGCATCTGAAACAAACCTCGAGTACCAGAGTCCTTCCACCATCAGCATCAGAGTCAATGGAATCATCAATAACAAAATGAAACCACAGAGCTGGTTAAAAACAAGAGGGCTAGAAAATCGTGAAAATCAGGTGATTGAAAGTTTGCAAACACTTCATTCCTATAACACTGCTGATGAAGTGGAAAAATATGTATCTTTCTTGGGATTTAGATCAGCTAAACCATCCAATATTATGCTGTAGAATTCAAATGTTATGAGCCAGAAGTCTGACTGATTGGTCCCGTGAAGAACTGTTGTAGTTGTGCATTCTTGTTTAAGCCAGAAGATCAATAATAGATAAGTCTGGCTGCAAGCTTTGATACTTATTTAGCACAACACATAGGGATATATACTGCTGATGAAGAGGTATTCTGCAGAATTAAGTAACGCATGAATACATCAAGAAATGAAGGTCATCATCAAGTCCATCAAAAACCTAAGTTAGTTGCTTCCATCTTAACAACAGAATGGCCAATGCAAAGCTAAATGTCACTTTCAGTTGTCACATCCTTCACCACCAAGATTTACTAAAATATTTTGGTGTTACTCTTGCTAGAACCTTTTTCTACAAGAAACACACAGAAAACAATTTTGCAAAGCTGAGATCACACAGTAACATCACACACAAGCTGAGTGGCACCTCATGGGGTACAACACAACAATGTTCTACCTCAGGACTCATCTACTCTTCTGGGGAATAATTTGCTCCAGTATGGCTTAATAGTTTGCGTGTGAGAAAAATCAATATTCAGATAAATGCTGCCATAAGGACAACAGGATGCATCACCTTACTCTTCTTCACTGGTTACCATATCAAAGCCACAACACGCCACTAGATTTGTGAAGACAGAATACGCTACTTAAGGAATATTAATTATTAATTAAAATTCCCCAGCTCCCAATCCACTCTGACATGCCAGTACTTTTAATAATGTGATTAAAATCCAGACAACCACATATCTTACTGGCAGAATCGGTGCAAGCAATGGCTTTCAACATAAACAGGAAGTGGCCAGAAACATGGAATTACACTGCCCATGAGGAATATCAGACTCTCATAGCATCTGGTACAAGCCATCTAGTATGGAATTTAATTCATGGGAGTTGGTTATGCTCCTACATTATAGGTCAGTAGTGCAGAACTTTTAGATGTCCTCTCCCCCCTCTCCAGTTCAAGTCAGAAGCAAACACAACACATTGTAATTCCCATTACAAACAAAGAGACAAATAATTATTAAGCTTCACTACTATTGTCCAAAATCTTGCGACACTGATTGCACTTGGAGTTGCAAGCAGGAGATCTTCTTCTGTGAAAGATGCAGGGAATAGTTGCTGGACCAGTAGGTGCTCCATCGTGCATTCTTCTCTGCAGTCAAGTTGGTGGTATCATCATACAATACAAAATAGCGCACTCTCATGCAGCTGTTCCTAGCTAAAATATCTTCAACGACATTTTTAGAGATACAATACAAAATGGATGAAATAATTTCACTGCTAATCAGAAGTTAGTTAGTTTGCTTGTGTCATGTTCATGGATCATTTGCATCATAAATGGTAATGATGTGGAGCAAGTCATTTTATGTTCACATCACAAAATTAATTTGTAAATATGGTTACATGCTGAACATTTGTATTTTTTTTTTTTTTAAGAAATATACAGATGTGGGCTATTAATTCGTACCCACACCTTTTACACATGAGAAGAGTAGACCAAAATGAGTTAGGCAACAGCTTCTGTAGATAAAAGCACAGGCTATAGAGCAACTGCAGAACTTCTGACCAATTTAGATTACTTCTAGTCTGAAAGAGTAGTTAGGAATGCTGAAGGGGATGGAAATGATAGATCATCAGAATGACCATAGAATCAGGAGACTCATTAAAATATAAATACAGGGAATTCACAAGTTGGTAACAAAGGAAGTCATTCTGAATACCAGCTAAGGGAACTTAAGAGGCTAAACTTAAAAAGAAGGAGGAGGAGGAGATTAGAGTTTAACGTCCCGTCGACAACGAGGTCATTAGAGACAGAGCGCAAGCTCGGGTGAGGGAAGGATGGGGAAGGAAATCGGCCGTGCCCTTTCAAAGGAACCATCCCAGCATTTGCCTGGAGCGATTTAGGGAAATCACGGAAAACCTAAATCAGGATGGCCGGAGACGGGATGGAACCGTCGTCCTCCCGAATGCGAGTCCAGTGTGCTAACCACTGCGCCACCTCGCTGAGTAAATTTAAAAAGAAGAAGTGTAAGCTGCAGAGTATGTGAAATTGGTTTAATGAAATATCAAAGGTACAGGAAATGACACCAGGCAACGAAATGGGGATTCCCTAGTCCTCTCAGAAATCTTGGGCAATCAGGGAAGCCAAGCACAAAGCATTGCTCTGCTACCTTCAACAGTTCAAGGAAATCTTGAATCACCTAATACATTCATTTATAGTATAAACACCTGAGGAGTTACAAACAGGGGAACCACTGAGAACTCTGATTGGGGAAGCAGATAGGTTTCTAACAAAAATGTTGTGGTTGTGAAATGAGAAACTGCAAATGGCAGCAGAGCAAATCCAGGAAAGATAGAAAATAGGAAAAGAGTGCTTTACTTTAGTGCATGGAAGATAACATCTAGCTCTACATCTACACTACTGGCCATTAAAATTGCTACTCCAGGAGGATGACGTGCTACAGACACGAAATTGAACTGACAGAAAGAAGATGCTGTGATATGCAAATGATTAGCTTTTCAGAGCATTCACACAAGGTTGGCCCCAGTGGCGACACCTCTAACGTGTTAAAATGAGGAAAGTTTCCAACAGATTTCTCATACACAAACAGCAGTTGACCGGCATTGCCTGGTGAAACATTGTTGTGATGCCTCGTGTAAGGAGGAGAAATATGTACCATCTCATTTCCGACTTTGATAGAGGTCGGATTGTAGCCTATCGCAATTGCGGTTTATCGTATTGCAACATTGCTGCTCGCGTTGGTTGAGATCCAAAACTGTTAGCAGAAGATGGAATCAGTGGGTTCAAGAGGGTTATACAGAACGCCATGCTGGATCACAACAGCCTAGTATCACTAGCAGTCGAGATGACAGGCATCTTATCCGCATGGCTGTAAGATCGTGCAACCACGTCTCGATCCCCGAGTTGACAGATGGGGACGTTTGCTAGACAACAACCACCTGCACAAACAGTTCAACGACGTTTGCAGCAGTATGGACTATCAGTCAGAGACCACGGCTGTGGTTACCCTTGACGCTGCATCACAGACAAGGGTGCCTGCGATGGTGTACTCAACGACGAACCTGGGTGCACAAATGGCAAAACGTCATTTTTTCAGATGAATCCAGGTTCTGTTTACAGCATCATGATGGTCACATCCGTGTTTGGCGACATCACGGTAAATGCACATTGGAAGCGTGTATTCGTCATCGTCATACTGGCGTATCAACCAGTGTGATGGTATGGGGTGTCATTGGTTACACGTCTCGGTCACCTCTTGTTCACATTGACAGCACTTTGAACAGTGGGCATTACAGTTCAGGTGCATTACGACCCGTGGCTCTACCCTTCATTCGATCCCTGCGAAACCCTACATTTCAGCAGGATAATGCAAGACTGCATGTTGCAGGTGCTGTACGGCATTCCTGGATACAGAAAATGTTCGACTGCTGCCCTGGCCAGCACATTCTCTAGATCTATCACCGATTGAAAACGTCTGGTCAATGGTGGCCAAGCAACTGGCTCGTCACAATGCATCAGTCACTACTCTTGATGAACTGTTGTATCATGTTGAAGCTGCATGGGCAGCTGTACTTGTACACGCCATCCAAGCTCTGTTTGACTCAATGCCCAGGTGTATCAAGGCTGTTATTATGGCCAGAGGTGGTTGTTCTGGGTAATGATTCCTCAGGATCTATGCACCCAAACTGTGTGAAAATGTAATCACATGTCAGTTCCAGTATAATATATTTGTCCAATGAATACCCATTTATCATCTGCATTTCTTCTTGGTGTAGCAGTTTTGATGGCCTGTAGTGTATGTACATGCTCAGCAAGCCAAAGTAGAGTGTTTGGAGGAGGGTACCCTGTACCACAACCACTCAGTTCCTTTCCTTTTCCACTAACAGATTGACTGCTTATACACCTCTGTACGAACATCAATTTCTCTTATTTTATATTCGAGGTCCTTATATAGTAAGATTATTCTGGAATCAGCTTCACATGTCTCTTCTCTAATTTCGTTACTAGTATTCCTCGAAAAGAATGAAACTTTCCCTCCAGGGATTCCAAATTGAGTTCCCGAAGCATCTTCGTAACCTTGTGTGTTGTTCAAACCTACCAGTAACAAATCCAGCATTCCATCTCTTAATTGCTTTTGCTGCATCCTTTAATCTGGCCTGATGCAGATCTCAAACACTTGAGCAGTACTCAAGAGTAAGTAGCACTAGCATCCTATATGCAGTCTCCTTTAAAGATGAGCTACATTTTCCTAAAATTCCCCCAATAAACTGAAGTTGAGCATTTGCCTTCCCTTTCAAAATCTTTACATGTTTGTCCCATTTCGTATCACTTTGCAATGTTATGTATAGATATTTAGACTATGTGACTGTGTAAACCAGGAGACTACTGATGCTGTATCTGAGCATTACAGGTTTGTTTTCCCTACTCATCTACATTAACTTACATTTTTCTACATTTAAGCCAAATGCCACTCATCACACCAACTATAAATTTTGTCTAAGTCATCTAGTATCATTCCTAACTCAGTCATCTCTGTCATCTTCCTGTACACTGAAACACCATCAGCAAACAACTGCGGATTGCTGCTCATCCTGTCTGCCAAATTATTTATGTACACAGAACATAATAGTAGTCCTATCACACTTTCCTGGTGTGTTCCTGATGATACCCTTGTTTCTGTTGAACACTAGCTGTCAAGGACAACATACTGGAGGTTATAGGTGAGCACACCTACAAATTGGTAGCCCCAGTAGCAACAGAGGCTATTTACAACATAGCAAACCTTTAAAGCTTCCAACAATAAAGGTAAAAATTTGAAACCAGCAAAATTGACAAAGTGATAGAGAAAGAAGCACAAGAAAGAACAAAAGTGTAACAATAAGCACATTAAGGAAAGAGTAACAGATGCATGAAGCCCTAGAAGGGAGAGAGCAAATGACTTTTCACGAATTTGATGTAAATCCACCAAGTGCTTTATAGGGTATCATTAGGCTAATAGGTCATTTGAATGATTCTTTTATGGAATAGTAGAATGAGTTGTTTACAGGAACTGGGACAAAGATGCTGCAAAGAGAAATACTCAGTACTGTTCCAATGTAAGAAAATGAAAAGAGAAGAAGGGGAGGCTTTTCCTTAATTAATCCTTAGTACCATCACATGCTGAGATTCAGTGGTTGCTGCAAAGTTCACGAAATTCCATCAGAAACATTTAACCCTTCCACAAAAATACTCAAAATGTAATAAGGTATTTCAAAGAAAATCCTAAAGGAAAATGGCTACAACACTAAAGTGAGCTGCTATCTTGTTGAAAGTGGCAGAAAAAAAATTTGTTTCAAATGCTTATAATTTTTGGATGAAGATATCTCAAAAAGAATGTAGAGCCCTGCTACTTAAGTGAGTGTTGTAAAGGAAAGATAAGTCAATGTTTACGAGTCCCGCACTGGTATTGTCACAAATTCCAGACGAATATAGATGAATTTAAGGAAAGAATATGGAAGAGAAAGGGTAGTAGAGATTATATGACAGCAGTTTCAATGAGAAAGTTAGTAAGCACTTGCCTTACTTTGTAACTGATTAACTGTAGATTAAGAAATATAGAAACAGGTTAATTATAATAAATGATTGTAGAAGATGACAAAGATGTGGGAGTATAGACTCTATAGGCCAGAACTATTACTCTACATTGCGTTTTGTTCTTGTTACATTATAACCAGCAAATCCAAAGGCTGTTGCATGAAAATGTTCCAAAACAAAAATGTTATACTGCATGTAGTAGTGGTAGATTTGCCATTTGCCACAAGCGGGGACAAAGGTTTGCCTGGTTCAACGTAAAAGAGGGACTGATGGCCCCAATTTTGCCATGGATAATGGTTAAGCAGAAAGGTGACAAGGAGTATATAGAGGGTCTATACAAGGGCAATGTACTTGAGAGCAATATTATGGAAAAGGAAGAGGATATATATGAAGATGAAATGGGAATATGATACTTTGTGAAGAATTTGACACAGCACTGAAAGACCGAAGTTGAAACAAGGCCCCAGGAGTAGACAAGACTCCTTTAGAACTAACGATAGCCTTTGGTGAGCCAGCAATGACAAAACTCTTTCATCTGGAGACCAACATAAATGAGACAGGCGAAATTCCCTCAGATTTCAAGAAGAATATACTTATTCCAATCCCAAAGAAAGTAGGTGTTGACAGGTGTCAAAATTAACAAACTATCAATTTAATAATTCACGGTTGCAAAATACTAACACAAATGCTTTACAGATGAATGGAAAAAGGATGAAGTGGCTAACTACAAGCCCATTGCTCTACTATCTGTATTCTCAAAAATCATAGAAAAAATGTTTCAAAGAAGAGTAGTAGGTTTTCTGGAAGAGCACAAAATACTATCCACAGCACAACATGGTTTCAGGAAAGGCCGATCAACTGATGCAGCAATTTTTGAACTAAGTGAAGTACTTCAGAGACTAGATAATGGCGAAAATGTCATTGGTGTATATCTAGATCTCTCTAAGGCTTTTGATATCATAGATCACACAAAACTATTGCCTAAGCTTGACAACATGGGGATTAGAGGAACATTTATCAACTAGATAAAGTCGTTCCTAAGTGGTCGAAAACAAGTGGTTGAAGTACAACATCAAAATTTCATCAAACTCACTCAACACTATTCGAACTATGAAACCATTAAATATGAAGTGCCACAAGGTTCAGTTCTGGGACCTCTTCTATTTCTGTTATATGTGAATGGCATAAACAAATTCTGTGGGAATGTCATCCAGTTTGCTGATGATAAAAGTGTGCCAATGAGTGGGAAAGAAATGGGAATACTTCAGAAGTCTACTACAGAGACACTGAACAATATTGAAAACTAGTTCAGGCACAACAAATTGGTAATAAATGCAAGTAAGACTGTGGCAATAAATTTCTATAATGTGAAAAAAGGTGAGCAAACTGTTCAGATTCAGATATCTGACAAAAACCTTCAGAATGTAGACAACATTAAGTTCTTAGGAGCATGGCTCCAATGTAATCTTAAATGGGGGGTGCATATTGAAAATTTTTGTAAGAAATTAAGCACTATATGCTACTTAAAGAGAATATTAGAGGGATGCTGCAACAAAGATTCTCTGAAATCTGTGTATTATGCCTATATATACTCACAATTGAAATATGGAATTACTTTCTGGGGTAACTCTTCTCTTAGTCAAAAGCTCTTTAGGCTACCAAAAAGTATTATAAGAATAATGGAAGATATAAAATGGAACAAAACCCATAGACCACTCTTTAAGAAGCTAGAAATCCTCCCACTTCCTTGTATATATGTGTATTAGATAACTGTGTTTATGACAAAATATTCAATGGAAAATCCCACTCTCTTCCAGAAAAATGAAAATATCCACTCCTACAACACCAGGAAAAAAGGAGACTTTCATCTAGAGCCCACCAACACCACCCAGAATAAAAAAGGAACCCTGTATTATGGGAAAGTTATATACAATAAACTTCCCCCACAAATTAAATCTATAAATGGCCTAGCAAATTTCAAGTCAACTGCTAAGGCATGTTCGGCTCATCACTGCTGCTGTAGCCTCCACGAGTTCCCTGAGGAAGTTCACTAACGATTTGTGTCTTTGCCTTAGTGATGTATCATTTAAATGTTACTAGAACTTTAATGATTTACCATGTAAATGTTACTATAATACAAATATTATTCTGCCAGTACAATACATGCTCTTTCTGCTTTAAAATATCTATTCTTTATTTTTGTACAATATTTGTTCTATATGTTGTAACTCAGTGATCATTTAATGTAGAAATAATGACATTAATGCAAATTTAATATTATATTTTGTTATACATTGACTTGTCCTACATCAGAATGTACTATTTGTGTACTATATGATTACCAGGACCAATAAATTCTACTCTACTCTTCTCTACTCTACCAGCTGGGTAGATCACATAACTAATGAGGAGGTACTGAACAGAATTGGAAAGAAGAGGAATTTGTGGCACAATTTGACTAGAAGAAGGGATTGGTTGGCAGGACATGTTCTGAGGCATCAAGGGATCACCAGTTTAGAATAGGAGGGAAGTGTGGAGGGTAAAAATCATAGAGGGAGACCAAGAGATGAATAAGCTAAGCTGATTCAGAAGGTTGTAGGTTGCAGTAGTTACTTGGAGATGAAGAAGCTTGCACAGGATAGAGTAGCATGGAGAGCTGCATCAAATGAGTCTCTGGACTGAAGACAATAACAACAACAAAAGCAAAGCTCATTCAAATTTGTTGCCTTTTCTGATCGCAGGCTGTTCATATGAAGTATGTTAAGAATATTTACAATTTTTAACAAGGTGTGTGTGTTTCTCTTCTCACCTACATTACAGCTATGGAACTGATCTGCAGTTACAATAGTAATATTTAATCCTGCTTACAAGACTGAACTGATGCCCTTGATGAAGAGCATGAATGTAATTAATTTTCTGATTAATGTAAGCAATTACTCTTGCTGAGGATTCATCAAGTGACTATAATTTGGTGACTATAAAGGAAACATGTAATAGTATTGCCTTTGTCACTGGTAAGAATGCAGATAACATGTGTGACTCAAAATATGTCATTAAGAGAATGATTTAACTGTGAAGAAAGTTAAACAGAATGTTCCTGACTACTGCTTCGGTTTATGCAGCACAGTTTGGATGCACTCAAAAGGAGAAAGGTACTTTTGTTGGAGTCCTTAAAGAGTGTGTACAGGAAAACAACACAAGTGTGGTGGGAGATTTAAATGCCAAAACAGCTGAGGAAGGAATAGGATATGAAAATGTGATTGGTTCTAATAAGTTTGGAACCAGGAACAGAGTAGATGAATATCTTTTGGATTTCTGTCTGAGGAATGTGCTCACCATTATGAGGAACTTGATTGATTGCTGAAAACAAAGGGATTATCTACCACTGTCTTGATGGGCCTATCACAGCTTCACCAGAGCACATTTGGCCATCTTTTTTAAGGTTCCTGTAAGACTTTTACAGCTATGGTAGTGTTATGGGGCACACAGATTCCCCATAGTCCTACACTCCTACTGGCAATCCCCTACTTCCCTTCATTGCCAATCTCCCACTGTTAGAAGGGAAGAGATAGGGCAAGTTCTGAATGGACTGGAACTATCACAATGGATGCAACTAAGAATCAGAAACATGTAAAACAAATGACTGAATTGAAGGCCTATTGTAATAGATGGCAAAAAGTGTGAATGGCTTAGAAAAAATAAATGGGTTTTACAAGGAAGTGTGCCCTCACCAGTGTTCTTCAACATCATTAGGGAAGTTCACCAAGGATTAACACCAGTTCATACAAAAATCATAGCTTATGCAGATGATGTGATGCTTTGGAAGACAACGAGCATAAATCAGAACACCTAAACATGTGGCAGAGAGTAATTGAAGAAGCAGGTATGGAAATACCTCACAAAAAGTGAGACAATGAAACTCAGCAATAAATATGAAACAGTAAGGAATGTAAGTTATTATTAAAGAAGTAAGTGCTTTCAAATAACAATGAAGTAAGCCAACCAAGAATCATGTCAAGAAAGGAATTTCTGAGAGACTGTAAAATTACTCAAAATTTTACTACTCTGTTCTGGACATAATTATAAATTGGAAAAGACTGATAAAAGCAAAGATTATGATATATGAGTCATATTATCTACCACTTTTGATCTATGGATCAGAATGTTGGACTTGGACAAAGAAAGATCTGAGTGGAATACGCAGTGAGACAATACAGAACATGCTTCGGATTAGTCTCATAAAAGAAACTATGGAGAGAAATAGGCTGAAATTGTTTGGCCACATTAAAAGAACTGGTAAAGAAAGACTTACAAGAAAAGCTCTGAAATGGACAGAATCTGCAAAAAGAACAAATTAAAAGAACGGGAAAAGAAAGACTTCTAAGAAGAGCTCTGAAATGGAGAGAATCTGCAAGATGACCAGTTGGAAGACCAAGAACTAGATGGGGAGACAAGAAGAGGTCTACAGAGCAAGGAAATACTAAATGCTGTGGGAGAGACAAGAAGATTGGAAGAGGCTCTGTGAACAACCTGCATAAGTAGGAATGTTTCAAGAATAATAATAATAATAATAATAATAATAATAATAATAATAATAAGATTATTAATACCTATCCAAAAGTTTGCACAGTGTTCATAGGCTTCTTGCACCCACCACAGGAATTATCTCAACAGAAGAATCGCAAACAATATGGAAACTCAAAATAAAAGTCTGGGAATTGGAGAAACTTGGGAAAAAGCATCAAAAGAAGATCTGTGATCAATCATCCAAAACTGAAGAAAAGAATTGGACAAAAGTTCAATGAAGCCCTTGTGACCACTGGAAGAGACTGTGGAAAAAATAGTACAGCAGTGAAAGAGGAGATACACTGACAGAATGATTCCATTCGGTGTGTTGTAAAAAGCAAGAAAAGAAAGGGATAATGACAACCAGAAGTGTGCAGAAAATAACACGCCCAAGCTTAGAGAATTACATAAAAATGTAGAGATCTGAAACTAAGAGCAAAGAGAGTAAGTCAGAAACAAAATTTTGACAGTGTTTTTTAGGAATCTGGTTGAAGACTATGTAAACAACCAGAAACTACTCTAAAGAACCATGACCAGCTGTTCCAATAAAAGTTATGGAGATAGAAGATGGACCATCATTTGGAGGTATTGGACATACAAAAAGAAATGTATTTTACATAGCTCTATTTTAGAATGGACCTATCAGAGATAAAAGTAGGAACATAAGAAACACTGACCAAGAAATAAGCTTTGAAAAGCATGAATTAAAATAAATCACAATGCATTTGTGACAACTCAGCATCTCTGCTATATGGTGAGTAGCAACTTTCATTCTCATAATATTGATATTCATTTTATAGTATTGTGTGTGTGTGTGTGTGTGTGTGTGTGTGTGTGTGTGTGTGTGTGTGTGTGAGAGAGAGAGAGAGAGAGAGAGAGAGAGAGAGAGAGAGAGAGAGAGAGATCAGTGCAGTCTGACAGCTCGCAGGCCTTCGGAGCTTTTTCAAGCAAATTTGGTTAATCATTTCCGAACCAACATCGAGTGGGCGCGACACTGCAAATTTTGTTTTCTGCTCCCATGTTGACCCTCATTCAACACGATTATCCGTAGCTCTAACATACTTCACTCTTGATTCTGACTGCATCAATGCTACATAGTGCTGCCATGTAGGGCAACTGTTTGGATATATATATATATATATATATATATATATATATATATATATATATATATATATATATATATATAACGGTTGCTTCATCAGAAAAGAGGGAAGGAGAGGGAAAGACGAAAGGATGTGGGTTTTAAGGGAGAGGGTAAGGAGTCATTCCAATCCCGGGAGTGAAAAGACTTACCTTAGGGGGAAAAAAGCACAGGTATACACTCGCATACACACACATATCCATCCGCACGTACACAGACACAAGCGCACATTTGTAAGTAAGAGAAAAGCCACTGGCATTTACAAATGTCTGCTTGTGTCTGTGTATGTGTGGATGGATATGTGTGTGTATGCCAGTGTATACCTGTGCTTTTTTCCCCCTAAGGTAAGTCTTTCCATGCCCGGGATTGGAATGACTCCTTACCCTCTCGATTAAAAACCACATCCTTTCGTCTTTCCCTCTCCTTCCCTCTTTCCTGATGAAGCAACCATTGGTTGTAAAAGCTTGAATTTTGTGTGTATGTTTGTGTGTCTATCAACCTACCAGCGCTTTCGTTTGGTAAGTTACACCATCTTTGTTTTTAGATATATTTTCCCCACGTGGAATGTTTCAAAGAAACTTCCACGTGGGAAAAATATATTAAAAACAAAGATTCCAAGACTTACCAAGTGGGAAAGCGCCGGCAGACAGGCACAATGAACAAAACACACGAACACACACACAATATTACTAGCTTTCGCAACCGATGGTTGCTTCTTCAGGAAGGAGAGGGAAAGACGAAAGGATGTGGATTTTAAGGGAGAGGGTAAGGAGTCATTCCAATCCCGGGGGCGGAAAGACTTCCCTTAGGGGGAAAAAAAGGACAGGTGTACACTCGCACACACACACACGCACACATATCCATCCGCACATACACAGACACAAGCAGAGATATTTAGGCAAAGAGTAAGGGCAGAGATGTCAGTCGAGGCAGAAGTACAGAGGCAAAGAAGTTGTTGAAAGACAGGTGAGGTATGAGCGGCGGCAACTTGAAATTAGCAGAGGTTGAGGCCTGGCGGATATCGAGAAGAGAGGATATACTGAAGGGCGAGTTCCCATCTCCGGAGTTCGGATATCACTTTGCCACGAAGAAAAATAATCCTGATCCCACTCCTAATGATCCAACTCCCCAAGACACTATCCAAATTGAACCCTGCCTGCAACAGTTCCGTCCTCCATCACAGCGGGACCCACCTCCTCTTCCTTAAAATCACCCTCTCCAAACCTTCCAGGAATTTCTCACTTCCAGTCTTGCCTCTCAATCTTTCTTGAAAAACCTTAATCCTACTCCCAACATCACAACAGCCGAAGCCCAGGCTATCCGTGATCTGAAAGCTGACCGATCCATCATCATTCTTCCAGCTGACAAGGGTTCCACGACCGTGGTACTTGATCGTCGGGAGTATGTGGCTGAGGGACTGCGTCAGCTTTCAGACAACTCTACATACAAAGTTTGCCAAGGTAATCCCATTCCTGATGTCCAGGCAGAGCTTCAAGGAATCCTCAGAACCTTAGGCCCCCTACAAAACCTTTCACCTGACTCCATCAAACTCCTAACCCCACCGACACCTCACACTCCTACCTTTTACCTACTTCCTAAAATTCACAAACCCAAACATCCCGGCCGTCCCATTGTAGCTGGTTACCAAGCCCCACAGAACGTATCTCTGCCTACGATGGAGGTCAATGTCAAGGAAAGTGGCATGGGATTTGGAGTAGGGCTAGGTGAATCTGATGGAACCAAAGGAGTTAAGGTTGGAGAGGAAATTTTGGAGTTGTTCTTCACTGTGAGTCCAGATCATGAAGATGTCATCAATAAATCTCTACCAAACGTTGGGTTGGCAGGCTTGGGTAACCAAGAAGGCTTCCTCTAAGCGACCCATAAATAGGTTGGCATACGAGGGGGCCATCCTGGTACCCATGGCTGTTCCCTTTAATTGTTGGTATGTCTGGCCTTCAAAAGTGAAGAAGTTGTGGGTCAGGATGAAGCTGGCTAAGGTGATGAGGAAAGAGGTTTTAGGTAGGGTGGCAGGTGATCGGCGTGAAAGGAAGTGCTCCATTGCAGCGAGGCCCTGGACGTGCGGGATATTTGTGTATAGGGAAGTGGCATCAATGTTTACAAGGATGGTTTATGGGGGTAACAGACTGGGTAAGGATTCCAGGCGTGCGAGAAAGTGGTTGATGTCTTTGATGAAGGATGGGACACTGCATGTCATGGGTTGAAGGTGTTGATCTACTAGGCAGAGATAAGTTCTGTGGGGGCTTGGTAACCAGCTACAATGGGGTGGCCGGGATGTTTGGGTTTGTGAATTTTAGGAAGTAGGTAGAAGGTATGAGTGCGAGGTGTCGGTGGGGTCCGGAGTTTGATGAAGTCACGTGAAAAGTATTGTAGGGGGCCTAAGGTTCTGAGGATTCCTTGAAGCTCTGCCTGGACATCAGGAATGGGATTACCTTGGCAGAATTTGTATGGAGAGTTGTCTGAAAGCTGACGCAGTCCCTCAGCCACATACTCCCGATGATCAAGTACCACGGTCGTGGAACCCTTGTCAGCCGGAAGAATGATGATGGATCGGTCAGCTTTCAGATCACGTATGAGGGGTTGGAAATCTCTTCCCAACAGCATGTTGCAAGGCATCCCAAATATGCTCAATAAAATTCATGTCTGGGGAGTTTGATGGACAGTGGAAGCGTTTATAAACTCAGAAGAGTGTTCCTGGAGCCACTCTGTAACAATTCTGGACGTGTGGGGTGTCATATTGCTCTACGTGAATTGCCCAAGTCCGTCGGAATGCATAATGGACATATATGGGTGCAGATGATCAGACAAAATGCTTACTTACGTGTCACCTGTCAGAGTCGTATCTAGACGTATCTGGGGTCCCATATCACTCCAACTCCTGCCTCACCACTACAGAGCTTCCACCAGCTTGAACAGTCCACTGCTGACATGCACGGTCCATGGATTCATGAGGTTGTGTCCATACACGTACACGTCCTAAAACTCGATACAATTTTCAACGAGACTCGTCCGACCAGGCAACATGTTTCCAGTCGTCAACAGTCCAATGTCGGTATTGACGGGCCCAGGGGAGGTGTAAAGCTTTGTGTCATGCAGTCATCATGGGTACACGAGTGGGCCCTCGGCTCCGAAAGTCCATATCGATGAGGTTTCATTGAATGGTTTACACGCTGGCACTTGTTGATGACTCAGCATTGAAATCTGCAATAATTTGTGGAAGGGTTGCACTTCCGTCACACTGAACGATTCTCTTCAGTTGTCATTGGTCCCGTTCTTGCAGGATCTTTTTCCAGCCGAAGCAATGTCGGAGAGTTGGTGTTTCCCTGGTTCCTGATATTCACGGTACGCTTGTGAAATGGGCGTATGGGAGAATCCCTACTTCGTCACTATTTCAGAGGTGATGTTTCCCATCGCTTGTGCGCCGACTATAACACCACGCTCAACGTCACATAAATTTTGATAATCTGACATTGTAGCAGCAGCAACCAATCTGACAACGGCGCCCGACACTCATTGTCTTATTAGACTTTGCCGACCGTAACGCCATATTCTGCCTGTTTACATAACTCTCTGTTTGAATACGCAAGCCTATACCAGTTTCTTTAGCGTTTTAGTGTACATAGTAAGGAAAATAGTTACTTCGTTTTTGCGTAGCTCAGTTCAATGTATTTAAGAGGGGTAGGACGTCAAACAGGTCAACTTGGCGCAGGAGAGGCACCATAGGACATTTTAATTTCCACTGTCTATACTTTTACAAATAAATTCATAAAAAATTGTCAGCTTGACCATGAAGGATTCAGGATTCACACTCATAGTGTTGGAAGTTCAAAAACATAACAAAATAATTTTTTTACATATGAAATTTCATCATATTTTCACCTACTATTGGCTGCATTTGTTGCTATAGGTACACTTTTCTTCATAAGTAAGAGAGATCTTATGATGAATGTTGCACAGGATACAAACCATACTTACAGGTGTATGAAACTCTAGAATCTATTTAATTTATGAAAAAATGAATGAGCTGTTGTATCACAAACTTCTTGTTTAGAAAAAACTCAAAGTTTATAGTTAATTATCTCAATTTTTAACACAGTTTTTAATAGATTTGTAAAATTCTAGAGTTTTATACAACTGTAAGTATGGTTTCTATTCTGTGCAAAATTCATCGCTCTTACTTATGACGAAAAATGCTCCAAGAGCAACAAATGCAGCTAATAGTAAGTGAAAAAATGATGAAATTTCACATGTAAAAAATTATTTTGTGATGTTTTTGAACTTTCAGTGCTATGAGTGTGAATCCTGAATCCTTCCTGGTAAGACTGACAAAGTTTTATGAATTTATTTGTGAAAGTATAGACAGTGGACATTAATATGTTCTGTGGTGCCTCTACCCCCCCCCCCCCCCCCTTAAGAATGATTTCAGTCCTTTGCAGTGTGCAATACGGAATTGGATGAACAGCGCGCTACCCTTATGCCACACACACAGACCAATAACTCGAGAATGAAAATACACTCCTGGAAATTGAAATAAGAACACCGTGAATTCATTGTCCCAGGAAGGGGAAACTTTATTGACACATTCCTGGGGTCAGATACATCACACGATCACACTGACAGAACCACAGGCACATAGACACAGGCAACAGAGCATGCACAATGTCGGCACTAGTACAGTGTATATCAACCTTTCGCAGCAATGCAGGCTGCTATTCTCCCATGGAGACGATCGTAGAGATGCTGGATGTAGTCCTGTGGAACGGCTTGCCATGCCATTTCCACCTGGCGCCTCAGTTGGACCAGCGTTCGTGCTGGACGTGCAGACTGCGTGAGACGACGCTTCATCCAGTCCCAAACATGCTCAATGGGGGACAGATCCGGAGATCTTGCTGGCCAGGGTAGTTGACTTACACCTTCTAGAGCACGTTGGGTGGCACGGGATACATGCGGACGTGCATTGTCCTGTTGGAACAGCAAGTTCCCTTGCCGGTCTAGGAATGGTAGAACGATGGGTTCGATGACGGTTTGGATGTACCGTGCACTATTCAGTGTCCCCTCGACGATCACCAGAGGTGTACGGCCAGTGTAGGAGATCGCTCCCCACACCATGATGCCGGGTGTTGGCCCTGTGTGCCTCGGTCGTATGCAGTCCTGATTGTGGCGCTCACGTGCACGGCGCCAAACACGCATACGACCATCATTGGCACCAAGGCAGAAGCGACTCTCATCGCTGAAGACGACACGTCTCCGTTCGTCCCTCCATTCACGCCTGTCGCGACACCACTGGAGGCGGGCTGCACGATGTTGGGGCGTGAGCGGAAGACGGCCTAACGGTGTGCGGGACCGTAGTCCAGCTTCATGGAGACGGTTGCGAATGGTCCTCGCCGATACCCCAGGAGCAACAGTGTCCCTAATTTTCTGGGAAGTGGCGGTGCGGACCCCTACGGCACTGCGTAGGATCCTACGGTCTTGGCGTGCATCCGTGCGTCGCTGCGGTCCGGTCCCAGGTCGACGGGGACGTGCACCTTCCGCCGACCACTGGCGACAACATCGATGTACTGTGGAGACCTCACGCCCCACGTGTTGAGCAATTCGGCGGTACGTCCACCCGGCCTCCCGCATGCCCACTATACGCCCTCGCTCAAAGTCCGTCAACTGAACATACGGTTCACGTCCACGCTGTCGCGGCATGCTGCCAGTGTTAAAGACTGCGATGGAGCTCCGTATGCCACGGCAAACTGGCTGACACTGACGGCGGCGGTGCACAAATGCTGCGCAGCTAGCGCCATTCGACGGCCAACACCGCGGTTCCTGGTGTGTCCGCTGTGCCGTGCGTGTGATCATTGCTTGTACAGCCCTCTCGCAGTGTCCGGAGCAAGTATGGTGGGTCTGACACACCGGTGTCAATGTGTTCTTTTTTCCATTTCCAGGAGTGTAGATATCGCTTTATGGCACCTATAATAAATCTTTGACATTTTAGCTACATTTCAAACTCAATAATGTACGAACTAAAGTAAATTAGTACCAACATGAAAAATTTACTATAAGCGCAGGCAATGGCATACTTCATTTCAAAGCTGAACAATAAACGTAATGAATTACAAAAAGATTGTCAATTCGTTACCAAGCTAATAAATTTTACCAGGAGATGTTTAAAGTTTCAGTTTTATATACTGAATAGTTTCCTTAAATTTTGATGAGAAGTATTTCTGAGAGGCCGTCACTTCTCTGCTAGCGAAGTTCCTATTGTAAAAATGTCAAACCATGAAAAGTTTTTACTGTTATGTTTATGTAAACATATTTGAATGAAAGACACTTTTTGTTTTAATATGTATCCTAACTGTTGGTCAGTGGCCTCATTGTTTCCATAAAGATATCCGCGCAAGTCTCTGTGGCGCACTTCAGCCCAGGCAGCGGCAATTTAAACAAGAGCGCGCGATGCCGCCGTGTGTCTGCTTTACGGAGTGCAAAGGATCGACTTCTTGCTTCCTTCCCATGTTGCGCTCCTTGCATTAAAAACAATAATATGTTCAAATGGCTCTGAGCACTATGGGACTCAACTGCTGTGGTCATTAGTCCCCTAGAACTTAGAACTACTTAAACCTAACTAACCTAAGGACATCATACACATCCATGCTCGAGGCAGGATTCGAACCGTAGCAGTCGCACGGTTCAGGACTGCGCGCCTACAACCGCTAGACCACCGCGGCCGGCAATAATATGTTATCCACATTTACACATAGGTAATAAAATAACAAATCTTTCTCACCGATAGCGACACTAGGAATTAATGAGTTGATTGATCTAGCTTCATTTTATTCTTTTTGATTAAGTATGGTGTTAGGGATTGTGTTGCCAGGATTGCCGTATAAACTGCCATATAAATATTTACATGTATATTTATATAATTTTGTAATGTTTTTTAATTTTATTTTGTGAATGTCTGGATGAGATGATAGAACGACTTGACATGATGGCATGGCTTGGCATGGAATAGTGCGACATTTTTCTGTCTTCAGAAAACAATTTACCACAATGAGTGCTGCTGAAAGTGACAGCACTTGCCCGCGAAAGCCAAAGATCCCGCGTTCGAGTCCTGGTCCAGCACACAATTTTAACCTGCCAGGAAGTTTCATATCGGCACACACTCCGCTGCAGAGAGAAAATTTTATTCTGATAAAAAGAAACAGCTTTCAAGAAGCACATTGAACGTAATGACAACTTTTTTCCAAAATGATATTGAGCAGAATGAATATGATACTCTCGGTTGAATTAACAGAAACATATCATTGTGTTAAACATGATATTGCATTCTGATACAAGGACTGTGCCATGAAATTTTGCTTCCTCATATACTACCCGATTTAGCTATTGAACAAAAAAAAAGGGGGGGGGGGAATCCTGTGGCCGAACAAAGTCTGAATGTGTAATAACAGATGTACTGGTTATACTAAAATTTACTTTAGAACTACAGATGCATCTAATAAAGGACATAGAAAAAGTACCCCCTTTTGTGTTCAATATTTTTCCCATGGAGACGGATGTCAAACAAAATTAACGGATTTTTTTGAATGTCCATTCGAAATGGCTGATGCTATAAGCGATGCTATTGTAGCACCACTTACAAAGTTTGATTTAGACATTTCATGTGTTACGAATGTCAATTATGAAAAAAATTGATTTGCGTTTAACCTGCTGAAGGATAAAAATCCAAATATATTTAAAGCTGAAGGCCTGGCTTATGTTTTGAATAATTCAAACACGCTATGAACCAACTGGAACATGATGCGGAATCTGTGGTTTTCAAAATTTACGGTTGTTTCTATGGCTTTCTTGTGGTACAGCTATACAAAAGAGTTCGAAAGCTTACCCAGCAATAATTTGCTATTTCATATCGACTGGTAATGAATGTCCCAAAGCAAATAAGACATTGATATCCATTACGATGAAAGCGACGTGAAATCGCATACGTTTCGTAACACGTCTTTATGCTTACATTTTTGTGCCAATGTATGCACAATGTCCGAAAAAGGCGTTACAGGACACGACAACCGCTTCAGTCCAATTATATAGAATTTTAAAAGATGTGGCAGGAGGTCTGACAAGAACCGATGAAAAATGTTTTGGATCGTATTTACGTGTTGCACGAAATCAGCGTTGATGAGAGAGTTTATGAAGCATCTGCTTTAGAATTTATATTATTTTACCAAAATGCACTTGCTTATCTCCAAAGCCACTTTGATTTTAATGAATCAAATCCATTTAAAAAAAATTGGAACCATTGTCACCTACTTGCCAGTTGACGTTTACAGAACTTTCTGATTCTGCTTCTGTTTTAAGATTCGATACAGATGAAGGATTTTCAAACGATGAACTATTTTAAGACTGCCTTGTGTTACAGAAAATATTGACTCACATCGATCAAAATCAAAGAGTACATAAAATATGGGTACTAATATTTAAAACTACAGAAGATAATAAATTAAATATGGTGTTTGGTATTGTAGCTCGTGCTCTGAGTAAACCGCCCTCAAATGCATACGTATTTTTCTTAATGACCATGAAATGGACAAATATCCGTAACCGTTGCTCTGTGGACTTAACAAAAGCAAAATTGCAAATTTCGCTTAATATGAAAGTAACATGTTCGGAATTTGTTAGTATCTACTAAAATAACGCCACATTGAAACTCTCTGGCAGATTAAATCTGTCTGCCAGACCGAGACTCGAACTCGGAACCTTTGACTTTCGCGTGCAAATGATCTACCTTTTTTTTCGTTGTGTTTGGGCTTTGCGGACGTCACATGACATCCGGTCAAGTTCGTTTGGTGATCCTTCCACTCAGTTTCTCATTACAATGGCCAACCAGCTCTCTGACCGAACACGCTTCACTTCTGCCAGTACCTCATCTCCTACCTTCCAAACTTTACAGAAGCTCTCCTGCGAACCTAGCACAACTGGAACTCGGGACCTTTGCCTTTCGCGGGCAAAGTTTGAAAGATAGGAGACGAGGTAGTGGTAGAATTGAAGCTGTGAGGACGGGGCGTGTGTCGTGCTTGGATTGCTCAGATGGTAGAGCACTTGCCGGCCAAAGGCAAAGGTCCCGAGTTTGGGTCTCTGTCCGGCACACAGTTTTAAACTGCCAGAAAGTTTCACATCAGCGCACACTCCGCTGCAGAGTGAAAATCTCATTCTGATAACGCCACATTGTTGGAAGAGACTCATAGTAACAAAAAATATAAATGGAAAAACAATAAATAAATATATTAATGTAATGATACAATAACACATAAGTATAACGTGTTTTTATTTATTTTCTTACACTCGATGGTCCATAATCCCCACCCCCGCCGATCATTCGAGCAGTTGCCCCGATTTGTGTACCCCGAAAGGTGGCAGCACGTAAGTGAGGATAATCTCATTGATCGATGCATATTCATTCTAACGTCTCCTGGCAGCGAACTTTTCCTATTTCATTCAAAGCTTACTGGGAAATGACGTCAAAATAACGTGTGCTTGTCCAGAACAGTGTCACCAAGACAAAAATTTATTCCATTAAACGAGTTAAAATTCGGCTAAAATCCGCTAAATGCTTATTAATGTTATAGCCCCTAGGAATGAGATTTCAATGGACTGATAACTTACAAAGCAATATTTTTGTCATCGTCATTGGTACCATTATTATTATTATTATTATTATTATTATTATTGATGTTTTGCCCTTAAAGAGCGCAGTTAGACTAAACAACATGGCCAATTCCTTTTGCTGCCTTCCTTGCTCTCCAAACTTCCCTCATTCGCTCGCTGTGTTTCTGTTTCCGGTCCTCTGTCCATGCTTCGTGTCTTCGGCTTCGCCGGCCGCAGTGGCCGAGCTGTTCGACGCGCTTCAGTCTGGAACCGCGCGACCGCTACGGTCGCAGGTTCGAATCCTGCCTCGGGCATGGATGTGTGTGATGTCCTTAAGTTAATTAGGTTTAAGTAGTTCTAAGTTCTAGGGGTCTGTGACCTCCGATGTTAACTCCCACAGTGCTCAAAGCCATTTGAAACATTTTTTTTCTTCGGCTTCATCTTGATTGCCTTTTTGATTGCCTATATTTCTTTCATCTTCCGGCTGTGATCTTGTTTGCGTTCTTTGTTCCTTTTTACGCCTGTTCGTTTGTCACAGTGTATCTCATGTAGTTTACTTTTATTAATGATGTTTCTGAATTTTATACTGTCGTTTATTGGGTCTGGTGTGATGCTGAGTTGGTTCAGGTCGTTTTTTACCTCTGCCACCAGTTTCTTGTTTCTAGTGGTTACCCAGTCAAAGATCTGTTTGGTCAATCTGTGTGATGGCATTTTGTATAGGTGTCCATAGAATTGTAATTTGCTTTTTCTAGTCTTTTCTGTGGTTGTCTCCGTATGTTTGTATAGTTCCTCTGTAGGTTTCTTGATCCATATTCCATTGTTGTTAGTTGCGCCAAATATTTTCCTAAGTATTTTCCGTTTTACTTTTTCTAGTTGTCTGATACGTGTATGCCCTAGAATTAGTGTGGTCTCTGTTGCATATAGTGCTTCGGAGAGCACCACAGTGGCGTAGTGGCGTAATTTGGCTTTTTGTGAGATAGACTTCTTGTTGTAATGATTCCACACTACTTCATATGCCTTGTCCAGTTTAGTTTTTCTTTCTTCGTTTGAGTCTCTGTTATGTCCACTCATTTGTAGTGTTTCACCGAGGTATTTGAAGTGTGAGGTTTTGTAATTCATGCCGAATATTGTATTCAGAGATGAGAGTTTCTTTGCGCTCATAAACTGTGTCTTTTCGTAAGAGATCTGTAGTCCACTTTTGGAAGCGATTGCGTGTAGTTTTTCAATATCTTCTTTTGTTTCGTTTATACCGTTGGTGACAATCGTCAAATCGTCTGCAAAAGCCAGGCATTTAATCTGTAGGTTTCCTAAGGTTGTGATATTTCCCATTCTTTTATTATCTTACCAAACACTAGATTGAAAAGGAGAGGTGAGAGGCCATCGCCTTGTCGGTCACCAGTGCGAATTCCAAAGGGCTCTGATAGTTCCCCACAGAACTTTACTTTGGAGGTCGTGTTGGTCAAGGTTTGCTCTATGATAGTCCGGTTTTTGTTGTCTACTTTGTATTATTATTATTATTATTATTACTTCTTCTAAAAGAAAGTTTACTAAGTTGAGATTCTAGTCACCACATTATTGTAGTTCATACCACAGTATTTCATTTTCCTCCTCATCGTGCAGTAGGGTGTCTTGCATGAGCACTGTGGAAGTACAAGGTATTAATAAATTAGTTATACAAAAGTAGCCTTTAATTGTAGAAAGGGTAAATAACTTACAGAAATGTTTGATACAGCACTGAATGCAACATATCTTCCATATTTTACTACTCGTAACCTGTTAGTTCCGACGTTCCTGCTAGGTGGCATGCGCAAATGAGTGATTCCAACAGTCATCATGCAGCCGTATAACGGTCCAATGTGTGCACACTGTTGTTTATAGCTTCATGAATCCAAATCCGCTACTTAAGTTCACAGACAGTTCTGGGCTAATTAACGCAAGCCACCAACTCAAAGACAAACTGTCATTGAGTGGTAAAATTGCTTCATCAGAACCGACTGTGTTTCATATAGGATGTCAGGGTCGGGCAACAGTCTCTGATGTAACAGTTGAACGAGTTAGGCGGTCTTACATATGTAGTCCGGGTAAAACAACGGGACGTGCCAGGCTGGAATTGAATATGCCTACTGTTACAGTGTGGACAGTATTACAAAAACGCCTGCCATTTAAACCCGCAAACTGGAACTGCTGCAGGCTTTAAGGGGAAGTGAAGAAGAAAAACGGGCTTAATTTCGTGTTAAATATTTAACAAAACCCAAACTCAAGATGATTTTCGTAATAAAACTGTATTTAGTAAGGAAGTCACCTTCCACATCTGCGGTAAAATGAAATGGCATAATGCACGGATATGGGCTGAAAAAAAAATCACGTCACGCAATTGAACTCGCCTAAGGTAAAGGTTTTTCTGCACTGTACACTGTAACAAGATTTGCAGTCCTTTCTTTCTTGCCAGGTCAACTATAACTGTCATCTCGTACCTGGACGTACACGAACATTATCTAATGCCTCAATTACTACTGGGTATGAGCACAGAATTTGTTTTCCAAGAAAATGGCCCGCCACCACATTATCATCGTGAAGTTGTCGTGTATCTCCGTAGGAATGTGCTGAACTGGCCTGGACGTGGTGGAACAATATCCTGGCCACCAAGATCTCCTGCTTTAACCCCAATAGACTTCTGTTTATGGGGTTGCGTTAAAGACACGGTGTTTGTTCCTCTGCTTCATAACACAAGAAGTTGCCGCTATACGACAAGACTTGCTTTATAGGTTTTAGCAGGACACTGATTACAGAAAACACATTCGTCATTTTGCGAAAGGTAGCTACGTTAAATATTTGTAAATAAAATTTGAAAATATTCTGCATTCAGTGATGTTTCGAACATTACTGTAAGTTACTTACGTTTTTCACAATTATATGTTACTTTTGTGTACCTAATTTATAAGCACCCTATACTGGGGCTTGGTGAAGAAATACCTGTGGCTTATGGTCTCATAGCGCCGATTTCTCAGAGAACGTTCCCCGCTTTTCTATAACCGTATAATAATGATGTTCGCCATAATGGTAGTTAGTATGTTCCGGAGAGACGTTTTTATCAAATTTTGTTGGCTAAATGCCCTTTCGATCTCGGCATTGGATTATGGGAAAACAAAAAGCACAATAGACAGATTTAAAATATCTTCGAAAGGATTTAATACGCTGGCATTTTTGTAAAGCCTAATTTCATTCCAGTACGCCGCATTACCTCCCCCCATGAACCATGGACCTTGCCGTTGGTGGGGAGGCTTGCGTGCCTCAGCGATACAGATGGCCGTACCGTAGGTGCAACCACAATGGAGGGGTATCTGTTGAGAGGCCAGACAAACGTGTGGTTCCTGAAGAGGGGCAGCAGCCTTTTCAGTAGTTGCAGGGGCAACAGTCTGGATGATTGACTGATCTGGCCTTGCAACATTAACCAAAACGGCCTTGCTGTGCTGGTACTGCGAACGGCTGAAAGCAAGGGGAAACTACAGCCGTAATTTTTCCCGAGGACATGCAGCTTTACTGTATGATTAAATGATGATGGCATCCTCTTGGGTAAAATATTCCGGAGGTAAAATAGTCCCCCATTCGGATCTCCGGGCGGGGACTACTCAGGAGGATGTCGTTATCAGGAGAAAGAAAACTGGCGTTCTACGGATCGGAGCGTGGAATGTCAGATCCCTTAATCGGGCAGGTAGGTTAGAAAATTTAAAAAGGGAAATGGATAGGTTAAAGTTAGATATAGTGGGAATTAGTGAAGTTCGGTGGCAGGAGGAACAAGACTTCTGGTCAGGCGACTACAGGGTTATAAACACAAAATCAAATAGGGGTAATGCAGGAGTAGGTTTAATAATGAATAGGAAAATAGGAATGCGGGTAAGCTACTACAAACAGCATAGTGAACGCATTATTGTGGCCAAGATAGATACGAAGCCCACACCTACTACAGTAGTACAAGTTTATATGCCAACTAGCTCTGCAGATGATGAAGAAATTGAAGAAATGTACGATGAAATAAAAGAAATTATTCAGATAGTGAAGGGAGACGAAAATTTAATAGTAATGGGTGACTGGAATTCGAGTGTAGGAAAAGGGAGAGAAGGAAACATAGTAGGTGAATATGGATTGGGGCTAAGAAATGAAAGAGGAAGCCGTCTGGTAGAATTTTGCACAGAGCACAACTTAATCATAGCTAACACTTGGTTTAAGAATCATCAAAGAAGGTTGTATACGTGGAAGAACCCTGGAGATACTAAAAGGTATCAGATAGATTATATAATGGTAAGACAGAGAGGATTTAGGAACCAGGTTTTAAGTTTTAAGACATTTCCAGGGGCAGATGTGGACTCTGACCACAATCTATTGGTTATGACCTGTAGATTAAAACTGAAGAAACTGCAAAAATGTGGGAAATTAAGGAGATGGGACCTGGATAAACTGAAAGAACCAGAGGTTGTACAGAGTTTCAGAGAGAGCATAAGGGAACAATTGACAGGAATAGTGGAAAGAAATACAGTAGAAGAAGAATGGGTAGCTCTGAGGGATGTAGTAGTGAAGGCAGCAGAGGATAAAGTAGGTACAAAGACGAGGGCTGCTAGAAATCCTTGGGTAACAGAAGAAATATTGAATTTAATTGATGAAAGGAGAAAATATAAAAATGCAGTAAAAGAAGCAGGCAAAAAGGAATACAAACGTCTCAAAAATGAGGTCGAAAGGAAGTGCAAAATGGCTAAACAGGGATGGCTAGAGGACAAATGTAAGGATGTACAGGATTATCTCACTAGGGGTAAGATAGATACTGCCTACAGGAAAATTAAAGCGACCTTTGGAGAGAAGAGAACCACGTGTATGAATATCAAGAGCTCAGATGGCAGCCCAGTTCTAAGCAAAGAAGGGAAGGCAGAAAGGTGGAAGGAGTATATAGAAGGTTTATACAAGGGCGATGTACTTGAGGACAATATTATAGAAATAGAAGAGGATGTAGATGAAGACGAAATGGGAGATACGATACTGCGTGAAGAGTTTGACAGAGCACTGAAAGACCTGAGTCGAAACAAGGCCCCCGGAGTAGACAACATTCCATTAGAACTACTGACGGCCTTGGGAGAGCCAGTCATGACAAAACTCTACCAGCTGGTGAGCAAGATGTATGAGACAGGCGAAATACCCTCAGACTTCAAGAAGAATATAATAATTCCAATCCCAAAGAAAGCAGGTGCTGACAGATGTGAAAATTACCGAACTATCAGTTTAATAAGCCACGGCTGCAAAATACTAACGCGAATTCTTTACAGACGAATGGAAAAACTGGTAGATTCAGACCTCGGGGAGGATCAGTTTGGATTCCGTCGAAATGTTGGAACACGTGAGGCAATACTGACCTTACGACTTATCTTAGAAGAAAGATTAAGAAAAGGCAAACCTACGTTTCTAGCATTTGTAGACTTAGAGAAAGCTTTTGACAATGTGGACTGGAATACTCTCTTTCAAATTCTAAAGGTGGCAGGGGTAAAATACAGGGAGCGAAAGGCTATTTACAATTTGTACAGAAACCAGATGGCAGTAATAAGAGTCGAGGGGCATGAAAGGGAAGCAGTGGTTGGGAAAGGAGTGAGACAGGGTTGTAGCCTCTCCCCGATGTTATTCAATCTGTATATTGAGCAAGCAGTAAAGGAAACAAAAGAAAAATTTGGAGTAGGTATTAAAATTCATGGAGACGAAGTAAAAACTTTGAGGTTCGCCGATGACATTGTAATTCTGTCAGAGACGGCAAAGGACTTGGAAGAGCAGTTGAACGGAATGGACAGTGTCTTGAAAGGAGGATATAAGATGAACATTAACAAAAGCAAAACGAGGATAATGGAATGTAGTCAAATTAAATCGGGTGATGCTGAGGGAATTAGATTAGGAAATGAGACACTTAAAGTAGTAAAGGAGTTTTGCTATTTAGGAAGTAAAATAACTGATGATGGTCGAAGTAGAGAGGATATAAAATGTAGACTGGCAATGGCAAGGAAAGCATTTCTGAAGAAGAGAAATTTGATAACATCGAATATAGATTTATGTATCAGGAAGTCGTTTCTGAAAGTATTTGTTTGGAGTGTAGCCATGTATGGAAGTGAAACATGGACGATAACTAGTTTGGACAAGAAGAGAATAGAAGCTTTCGAAATGTGGTGCTACAGAAGAATACTGAAGATAAGGTGGATAGATCACGTAACTAATGAGGAGGTATTGAACCGAATTGGGGTGAAAAGGGGTTTATGGCACAACTTGACCAGAAGAAGGAATGTGTTGGTAGGACATGTTCTGAGGCATCAAGGGATCACCAATTTAGTATTGGAGGGCAGCGTGGAGGGTAAAAATCGTAGAGGGAGACCGAGAGATGAGTACACTAAGCAGATTCAGAAGGATGTAGGTTGCAGTAGGTACTGGGAGATGAAGCAGCTTGCACAGGATAGAGTAGCATGGAGAGCTGCATCAAACCAGTCTCAGGACTGAAGACAACAACAACAACAACAACGCCGCATTATTGTTTATTTCTTTCCACTGGACAGCAGTGAGCTTCGACCACTGGAAATCAAATTTTGTCACTATACTGTATGAGAAGTTCATTTTCTTAGCCAGCAATACAATAGGTTCTTTTATGATTCGTAAGCACTCTCCTGGAGCAGTTAAGGATACGTTTTGCAACGCATTCACATGTTGGAGCAAGCGCATTGCAGCTCATTGTTAGAAGCAAGGGAAATAAGAAAATGTTCACATCTTTTCATTATTACATTCTCAAATTCAAATGAAATATGTTGTAGTAAGACTTCGTCTTCATGGCCTACACGACCTCTCAGCGACTTATATTTGCGAACATTTTATGTTAAAAGATCAGCTCTATATCCTGGTGCAACAATTCTCCTTACACGCCCACTTATTAGTAAACTAGCATCGTTTAGGAGGCGCAATTGATCTGCAGAACTTGAATGAAATGTCGTTTTTACTAGCTGACATTCTTCCAAGTGAGATTCCAGAGCAGTAAGACAATTTTGTTTATGTTATCAGTGTACATACTGTGGGTGAGTTGGGCGGTATAGCGCTTCTCATCAAACGCTGCTATCTCAATGTGGGTATTTAGTTCAAGACACCGGTAAAAAACACAAGAAAATCTTCAAAATAGATACCCAACGTATGTTCCATTTCTGAACTATTTTCAATGGATTTGCTCCGTCATTTATTTCATCGAATGACTTTCTATAAGCAATTTGACGAGATGAAGATTTGGAAAACCAAGAATACGTCTCTGACGACAGAAACTCCAAACTCTAGGGCAAAGTTTCATCTGCGGTAAAAGACACCGCCAGCGGCACGGAATAGCAGACACAAGGAATTAAGACAAGATTAGAAACTTCTCTTTTCAGATTCTAATACCCACCATTATTGATGCCTATCATAACTGTTGCATTGTCAGTGCACAATCCTCGCATTAAAAGAATGACCATGCTATACTCTGTAAGCAAGGATTTGTGGCCATTGGTTATAGGCACTGCGTTGAATACTTCTAACTCTTACCATTCTCTAGAATGTGGAACCAGTCCCCTAAACGTCGGTCCCGAGTACCATTTAAATACATGATTAAAGCGATTACTTGGCCTTACGCGCTGAAAGGTATTCTGATTCATTTGTTCTCTGCTGGTCTTATGGGATCTCATGGTTTAAAACTGAGAAGAATGCAGAAGTGTGCTATTTTTCAGTAGCATTATTACTTTGGCCGATTCGTATAACGATAATAGTTCATGTAAACACATTCCTCGTAGGTAGGTTGGAAAGAATAAATGACATGTAGTGTGTAACGTGTACGTTTCATGGAAATGGATATTTGGGAGGTGGGAGGTTAAGGTGCAGTCTCATTATAATGTAATTGTAAGACCTATCTGGAGTCGTATCGTTGCCTGTTTAGGATTTTTGACACTAAATGCAATTTATAATTGTGTAATGGAACTGAATTAAACAAAAAAATATTGTTGCAGACAGCAATTCCACAAATCCGTTAACCGGTAAATGCTAAATTTCACCCCCTGACAGGGTGCAAAATCCATCAAATTTGGCGGAAATTACGCCAACTTGGTAATCCTGTCTAGAACTTGTTGACTGCTATTGAGATTCGCGGTCGCATACAGTTTTTTTTGGAAATAAGAAGTGTGCGGGTTGGATAAAAGACGGAGAGGGGTTTCACTCGAAGGTGGCTCGGTAGCGAAGACGTGTCTCGTCTGCCGTTAAAGGCTCCTTGATCGTGTTGATACAACGCCAGAATGTAGCGAACATTTTTGTAAGAGAGAAGCCAATGTCACATATAGTTTACAATGTCAGTGACATATCAGCGATAAAAGCTTTCAGGAGAACCCAAGATGAAAGACACTGTCAGAACTTGCATGAGTTCACCTTAGTGTAGCGGGTACAGGATGGAGTTACGAAGTCAAAAGAAGTAGGTTCCAGTTCTGTTCTGAAACAGACTACACTTCGCGCTTTTTGAGCTCTGTGTTTCGATGTGATATTTTTTGTCACCAGTGTCTGTTTAGAAACAGGTGAATTACAGAATATAGCAATAATGCTCTAGCAGAACCAAAATACACTCCTGGAAATTGAAATAAGAACACCGTGAATTCATTGTCCCACGAAGGGGAAACTTTATTGACACATTCCTGGGGTCAGATACATCACATGATCACACTGACAGAACCACAGGCACATAGACACAGGCAACAGAGCATGCACAATGTCGGCACTAGTACAGTGTATATCCACCTTTTGCAGCAATGCAGGCTGCTATTCTCCCATGGAGACGATCGTAGAGATGCTGGATGTAGTCCTGTGGAACGGCTTGCCATGCCATTTCCACCTGGCGCCTCAGTTGGACCAGCGTTCGTGCTGGACGTGCAGACCGCGTGAGACGACACTTCATCCATTCCCAAACATGCTCTATGGGGGACAGATTCGGAGATCTTGCTGGCCAGGGTAGTTGACTTACACCTTCTAGAGCACGTTGGGTGGCACGGGATACATGCGGACGTGCATTGTCCTGTTGGAACAGCAAGTTCCCTTGCCGGTCTAGGAATGGTAGAACGATGGGTTCGAAGACGGTTTGGATGTACCGTGCACTATTCAGTGCCCCCTCGACGATCACCAGAGGTGTACGGCCAGTGTAGGAGATCGCTCCCCACACCATGATGCCGGGTGTTGGCCCTGTGTGCCTCGGTCGTATGCAGTCCTGATTGTGGCGCTCACCTGCACGGCGCCAAACACGCATACGACCATCATTGGCACCAACGCAGAAGCGACTCTCATCGCTGAAGACGACACGTCTCCATTCGTCCCTCCATTCACGCCTGTCGCGACACCACTGGAGGCGGGCTGCACGATGTTGGGGAGTGAGCGGAAGACGGCCAAACGGTGTGCGGGACCGTAGCCCAGCTTCATGGAGACGGTTGCGAATGGTCCTCGCCGATACCCCAGGAGCAACAGTGTCCCTAATTTGCTGGGAAGTGGCGGTGCGGTCCCCTACGGCACTGCGTAGGATCCTACGGTCTTGGCGTGCATCCGTTTGTCGCTGCGGTCCGGTCCCAGGTCGACGGGCACGTGCACCTTCCGCCGACCACTGACGACAACATCGATGTACTGTGGAGACCTCACGCCCCACGTGTTGAGCAATTCGGCGGTACGTCTACCCGGCCTCCCGCATGCCCACTATACGCCCTCGCTCAAAGTCCGTCAACTGCACATAGGGTTCACGTCCACGCTATCTCTGCATGCTACCAGTGTTAAAGACTGCGATGGAGCTCTTTATGCCACGGTAAACTGGCTGACACTGACGGCGGCGGTGCACAAATGCTGCGCAGCTAGCGCCATTCGACGGCCAACACCGCGGTTCCTGTTGTGTCCGCTGTGCCGTGCGTGTGTTCATTGCTTGTACAGCCCTCTCGCAGTGTCCGGAGCAAGTATGGTGGGTCTGACACACCGGTGTCAATGTGTTCTTTTTTTCATTTCCAGGAGTGTATAATTACATTTCACGCACTCCTCCAATACATCGAGTAAATGCACGGGCCACAAATTTAAGCGCCGTGTCCGAGGTTGAGGCTTTCATCACTCATGTTACAGCGTCAGCCAATAGCGTCGCAGAACGCTTACTGCCCAACTTTATTTTTCTGCGGTACTACGTCTTGATTTCACTTAATGTGAATTAGAGATAGATCTTTCAGAAAAACCGTTAAGCATGAATGTATACCGACAGTGTGAGAAGATGTACTAAACAGTCTTAACGTTTATTAATATTAACATTAAAAGTAAATATGTGCTTAATTTTATTATCATACTTCTTCGAAAAAAATTAGTTCTTTAAATTTCGAAAAAAGATGTCATATAGCTGGAAATATTAAGACAGAAAATGTGTTCACTAAGCTGGATTTCGTATTTTATCACTACTGGGACAGTTCCAAGTATCTAGGACTACATGACATATTGGCAAATAATTTGCGCAGATCCCGGAAAAATGACTTTTGGCAGGTGTCAGATGGATATTTATCGGTACCAATGGTTTTTAAGTGTTCCTCTGAGAGGCTGCGCAGGATTAGCCGTGCCGTCTTAGGGCGCTGCAGTCATGGACTGTGTGGCTGGTCCTGGCGGAGGTTTGAGTCCTCCCTCGGGCATGGGTGTGTATGTTTGTCCCTAGGATAATTTATGTTAAGTAGTGTGTAAGCTTTGGGACTGATGACCTTAGCAGTTAAGTCCCATACGATTTCACACACATTTGAAATTTTTTTTGTCCCTCTGAGATCCTTTGGCGCTGCGTCGAGTAGCACTGGGACCACTTTCGCAGGTATACGGCAGAGTCGTTCTAGTTCGATTTTCAAGTGCTCGTATCTTGCAAGTTGTTTCTTGTCAGTTCTGCAACCATCCTGGATGGCAATATCAATGACGCATCCTTGTTTCCCTCCACAACTGTGACGTCTGGCGCGCTGTGTTCCAGCATTCCATCCGTGTGAAGTCCAAAGTCTGACACTAATTTGGCATGTTCGTTTTCGACTACTTTTCCTTGTTTGTGGTCCCACCAATTCCTTGCCACGGTTAGACAGTAATTTTAGCACAAGTTCCAGTGGATCATTCTTGCATCATTGTGCCTCTGCTTGTAATCAGTTGAGTGAACTTTTTGCAACAGTTGCTACATTAGCTTATTTGCAAAAGTCTACACTTTGGGTGTTTTGCAGCTTTCTGGGTTCTGGCTTTGGGGTGTTAGTTCTGATAGCTTGTTCCTGTGCCGCGAAAAAGTTTCCTTCTGGATGGCTCTATTGGTCAGCCAGGACCAACCTTTCCTTTATCTATTTTGCCTTCAATATTCTTCATCCACTACTTATGCAAATCTCTATTGCGTATGTTGTCAGTCAGTCATTGGGGTACAGGTTTCTGGTATTGGTTATTAATTTGCTGTACCTTTAGGAGCTTTCTGTTGTTGATTTCAGTCAGAGCTGATAGTTTGTTATTTTTCAAAAATCGGTCAATGGAGGCTCCTCTTCTTCCAATGCCAGCCTCACTTGCAAGAGTGCTCTGCCGACTGATTTTCTTGTCAACTAAAGCCTCTCGATGTCATTGTCAGGGTGGAGTACGTGGTGAATTGTCAAGAATTTCTTGTTCAGATTATCCAGATCTACTTTTTTCAAGATCACAATGCCTGCTGTGCATCTAATGACGGGTGTGGTCAAGACACACAGTACCTGGACCATACCATTCATTAGATACATTTTGGGTATTGAGAACTAGACGACGACAAGCGGAGTTGGATAATCTGGACAGGAAAACAAGAAAATTCACGCCAATTCAACTTACAGCAACATCGACAGGTTGTTCTTGTTCGGAAAAGCAGACACTAGGGGACTCTTTCAAGTGAGACAGACCATGGAAAAAGAGAAGCATGCATTGACTGACTATGTGAAAGATGGAAAAAAGTCAGGTCTGATTATCATTATTATCAAATCAGAAATTATTATTATTGTTTTCGAACACTGCATGCTACCTTAACGGGAAAAAAATATTTCTTTGAAGAAGAAGAAGATATTTATTTTATCGCTTTTTAGACTCTGAAAATTATACATACGAATGCCGAAGATAGTTTTCTTTATCACAGTTTGGGAAGCAAATTCTCAAAGCCCTCTCTTGATGAACGTGTAAGATTAGAAGAGGCGAATCTCGAATGTGTCATTGTCAGTATGAGGCAAATTTTAAGTCGACGCAAGGCGCTGAATGACTTTTCAGAGGATGTTAACGTTACTGTCATAAAAAGAATGAAATGGGATATAACTTCCTGAAACAGTGCGTTAATCTTACCACGTTTAACACTGATGTCCAATAAAGGATGGATCACGTGGCTGTACGCCATTCGCAATGGTTCGCAGCAGCTAGAGCTGTGTATAAAGCCTGTCAAGGTTAATCCCCTGCGTATGCTTCAAGCAAACTTCGTGTAAATGAACTATTTGTTTGGGAGGACGTAAGTTAACAATGCCTGCTGTGCATCTAATGACGGGTGTGGTCAAGACACACAATACCTGGACCATACGATTCATTAGATACATTTTAGGTATTGAGAACTAGACGACGACAGTCATTTTAGATGCTCTTGCTTGAACCTTCGATCAATCTCATTCAGAAAGATACCAAGAAGTTCATATACATCTTCCTTATATCTTCGTTCATAGGGCAGTTCTTGTGAACATATGATGCCTCTGAGAGTTTCAGTCTGACTGATACTGTTCTTTACTTTGAGATATTGAGTGTTTTCTCTTTAGGTTCTCTGAATAATTCTTGGGTTTTTCTAACATTGTAACAAAGTCTTCCGCACTCGTAAGACTCCGAAGAGGTGCGTCTAGGACGTCTACACGAAGTTTCACCCTGGCTGTGGTAAAATTTGGCGCGCTACTCGGGCAATGTATTGGTTACACAAAAGTGGTATCCTGAATTTGTAATATATACTGAGAAAACTTGCCTCCCATCTAGTATTTTTCTTTGAGGTGTTAAGAGAGATGAACTGAAAAATTGGTCCGAAGTGGAAGGACAGGAGAGAATGTAGTTGGAATTTTACTTGAAAGATGCAACAGCTAGATTCAAACATACGTAACTGTTGCTGTCGATCAAAGTACTAATCCCGTATTTGCTGACTTGCAGCCACCGACTCTGCCTGTAAATCCCGTACATCTCTTAACGAATAGTGAATTGGAGAGAGGGGGGAGTGGTAGAAACCATTAGAAACAATATCTCGACCACTCTAGACTTCGAAGTTTGAAGGAATGGCGAGATATTTCGGTCTTCATGATTTAGGTGCTTATAATAACTTTCGGTTTTCTGTCACAGCATATCCCTCGTAAATCTGAACAGAGCCGGAGATCTATACGTTGTTCAAGGCTGAGTACAGTGTGGTGACAACTCTACCACCTCGTTTGTTAAATCTGAAAAATAGATACGCTAATCTGTAGCAGATCAAGTAACGTCAACATGGAGTGTGACTACCGCGAAAAGTAGTTATCTGTAACGCTTTTCACGAAAGTAGTATAACACCTGTAAAGGATACTACTATAAGCAGCAGCAGCCCCCTATGTCGTAGGAAATCCTATCTTTTCGCATCGCTGGTTCTCTGGAACTTTCGGAGCTGAGCGAGCATTTTTCCACCAGGGCACTGTTCTGCTATTTTTACGTTCAGCAATGACAGAGCACTCGGGGTCACAGGCCAGGTCCGAGCAGGGAGTCGTTGTTCAGGTTTCGCATAAAATGGTCGCCTGTAGCTGCAGCGCACAAAAATTATTTGAGTGAGTTTGGCAGACTATGTCGTTTGGTAAAGCAACAGTGAGTTGGTGAGGCAATAGTAAGCAAAGATAAAGTTTATTCGGAGAAGGTGGACATAATTATATATGAAATCTGTGGACGAAACAAGTATCGTCGTTGTTTGTCAGTAGCTTCCGTTGGAGAAACATAGTACTGTTTGAACTGTTATGAGAAAAGTTTACCACGGACAGTTATAACCTGAAGGATTCATTTGGAAAAGGAATACAGCAATGTTAAACTTCAGTGTGAAAATGGAATAAATGAATAAGAAAGTGGTTGAGTCTAGGCATTATTAGGAAGCATGTTTCTTGCAAAAAAAAAAAAAAAAAAATCAATAATGGAAGTAAGATGGTCTGTACGATATTATTTTATAGCAACATTTTTTCCCTTAAAACTTAGGAACATTAGTATGAATGAAGTAAAGAGACACATTTTCCTGTTAGGCAGCACAGTTACATTCTCTTAGCAACGAAATATGTCCTTTCTGTTAACCATCCTACACCAAAGTCCGACGAACCCATCTGCAGAGAGGGTGAACAGTGTCATCACCAAAGAAATTGTGTGTGACACAGCGATCTACAATATATTGGATTACAGCAGTTCGAGACGACCAACACGATGACGCATAGGGAGTAGTGCAGTTTCAGCACCACATCACTGCACAGCAGCTAACTACTGCAGAAAGAAAAGAAGTAGTCACAAAACGCCAACTGCTGACATTGCTGCTGAAAGCAAAACTTTTGAACCAAGTGGAATGTGATGAAATCTATGTGGAGGAAGACAGTCAGGATTTTGTTCCATACCTTTGATTTTCGAGTTTAAGAACGTTGATGAGAGAGCAGAATACCTGTAAGTAGTATTTTGGGAGACTGACCTGGTAAAGAGGGGGAAAACAATATTGCAGGATAACTGATAAAAGAAAGGGCAAAGGAAGTGAAGAGAACTTCGTTAAGGAATTAAAATCAGTATTAAAAGAGAGCTGAGAGGAAACCGTGTAAGCATTTAAGGAAAGTCAAGAGAAAGTCACAAAAGAATTTAAAAAATTTAAAACAGAATTAAAGAAAGACAAGAAAAAACTGTAAAGGAATATAAGGAAAGTCAAGAGAAAATCTCGAAGGAAATTGGGGAAAGTCAAGAGGAAATCTTCAAAGTATGTAAGGAGAGTCAAGAAAGGAAATAGACAGCCAATATATAATGAAACACAAAATGCGCCTATTCTTTTTCGCGAGTGCTCACTACTAATGAAGCCGTGTTTGAAATCAACATCAGACCCAGATTTCTTGAATGAAATACCTAGTTCCGATCGTAGGATGTCATGCAAAGTGCCTGCTACTGTTATTTCTGATAACAAAACGAATAACATCTGCACAGGTAATGACGGTACTGAATTTGATGCTAACATTCTCCATACGGATTCGAATGCATGATCAGTGCACAAAGAACGTATTTTAAAGTGCAAGGTTAAGGCAAAGCATATGAAAACTATTCTTAATAGAAAAGCTGAAGCAGATGATTAAAAAGCAAAAACTAGATTTAAAAGAATAGAGTCACATGAAACTTCCTTGCAGATTAAAACTGTGTGCCAGACCGAGACTCGACCTCGGGACCTTTGCCTTTCGCGGCCAAGTGCTCTACCGACTGAGCTACCAAGCACGACTCACGCACCGTCCTCACAGCTTTAATTCCGCCAGTACCTCGTCTCGTACCTTCCAAACTTCACACAGAAGCTCTCCTGCGAACCTTGCAGAACTAGGGACCGACACTCGAACTCGGGACCTTTGCCTTTCGCGGGCAAGTGCTCTACCGACTGAGCTACCAAGCACGACTCACGCCCCGTCCTGACAGCTTTAATTCCGCCAGTACCTCGTCTCCTACCTTCCAAACTTCACAGAAGATCTCCTGCGAACCTTGCAGAACTAGCACTCCTGGAAGAAAGGATATTGCGGAGACATTGCTCAGCCACAGTCTGGGGGATGTTTCTAGAATGAAATTTTCACTCTACAGCGGAGTGTGCGCTGATATGAAACTTCCTGGCAGATGAAAAGGTCCCTGGCAGATGAAAAGGCAAAGGTCCCGAGTTCGAGTCTCGGCCCGGCGCACGGTTTTAATCTGCCAGGAAGTTTCATACAAGCGCACATTCCGCTGTAGAGTGAAGATTTCACTCTAGAATAGTCACAGTTATATCTCGAGAAAAAAAACTTGAAGACGTGTTATATTTGAGGCAAGAAAAAGGAAGTTTGTTTTACACGGAGTTTGAGATTATATTCCTGGCATAATGCTGGACTAAAAGCAAACAAGACGAGAGTTTAAAATTAATTTGAAACAATCGACACCACTGGAGATATGGTGAAATGTACTCCACATATGTTGAGGAAAAAATTAGAAAGAATCCAGAACCTGGAAGTGCTGTATGAAAAACGCCATGTTGTACGCTGAGCGGTGAAATGCCTGTCATGCAAAGTACGTAGTCACCAGACTGGCACAATAATTGAAGCAGTAGAGCAGGCATCACATATATTTGAGCAGATCGAAAGAGAGGGAAGGCAATGGGAGACAAGGGAAAACGCTGGTGGAGGAAACGGGAGATGGCAAGATTATTGCCGCGGACATACTCGAGAGAATTACGGTTCACATAATTAAAGAGAAGTACACGGGACAAAGCGAAATGACTGTGGGATGCAGCAAAGGGCAACTGTATGTTTGTGTGCTGGTACGTAGCATAACACAAAGAGCCGAAGACGTGCGGCCCCTTCCGATCGTTAATTAACGCTTCGACAATGTTGTGACTGAGCATGATGTAGGCCAGGAAGAAGACTGAGAGAAACCTACAAAATAAAAGATCTGCTAGTTCTTTATGAACAGTGCTGTTAAAGTTTGTGTTAAGTGCATTGTATGTGTAGCGCTAGCAGCAATGCAAGATGTCCATTGCACTGCTGACCAAACAGTTATTTATTTGTACTATGACGGAAACATATACTAGTACGCAACATTTGTGGATAAATGTGGACAGCCACAAGATCGTACAATCTTACAGCTACAGATCTAGCTCTCTGAGCCGTTCGATCACTTCATCCGATGCTTGGTGACCAGGACTACAGCATGACGCTGTTCTCCATCCATTTGAACACGTTCACTGCTATGAACGGCTGTAACACGCGGAGCTGAGGTTACGCGTTGGTGTGCGCATCTCTGATTCAACGACAGTGTCCACACAGAAGAACTGCAGTGATCTGATTCACTTTCTGTTTTATTCTGGTCATCCTCTGCCATCGACGTCAGCCGCATAGCCTACTAACGAACAGTGCCAGCTGCTGTGTACGCGTCACAACGATCTCGCCGCCCCAGACATCATAATCAGCTGTCATATCCATCCATCAATGAGTTTTGTGTTCTTTAACGTGTCGTGTCGCAAAGGAAAATATCAATTACGTGTGTGTTAGTATTTTCTTTCAGTATCACTAATCAATACTTGCATTATTTATTTCTGAATCTTTTCTCACTTCAATTACCATTTTTTCTGTCTTCAATTATTTAGTGGATGTATTCCAATCTCTGTCTTCCTCTACAGTTTTTACCCTCTAAAGCTCCCTCTAGCACCACAGAGATTATCCCCTGATGTCTTAACAGCTGTCCAACCAACCTGTCCCTCCTTCTTGTCAGTGTTTTCCATTTATTCCCTTCCTCGTCGATTCTGAGCAGAACCTCCTCATCCCTTACCTCATTAGTCCATGTAATTTTCAACATTCTTCTGTAGCACCACATCTCAAATGCTTCTATTCTCTTCTGTTCCTGATTTCATACAGTCCAGGTTTCCCTCCCATACAATGCTGTGCTCCAGACGTACAGTCTCAGAGACTTCTTCCTCAAATCAAGACCTATGTTTGATACTAGGAGACTTCTCTTGGCCAAGAATGTCCTTTTCGCCAGCACTATTCTGATTTTTATGTCCTTCTTGCTCCGTCCGGCATGCGCTATTTTGCTGCCTAGGTAGTAGAATTCCTTAACTTCATGTACTTAATGATCACCAATCCTGATGTTAAGTTTCTCGATGTTCTCATTTCTGCTACTTCTCATTACTTTCGTCTTTCTTCGATTTACTCTTAATCCATATTCTGTACTCATTAGACAGTTCAATCCATTCAACAGATCCTGTAATTCTTCTTCACTTTCACTCAGGATAGTAATGTCATCAGCGAATCTTATCGTTGACGTTCTTTCATCTTGAATTTTAATCCCACTCTTGAACAGTTCTTCTATTCAGTGTATACTTAACCAACGTATAAACTGAACAGCAAGGGCGAAAGATTTAATACCTGTCTTCTGCTCTTTTTAATCCGAGCATTTCGTTTTTGGTCTTTCACTTTTATTATCCCCTCTTGGTTCTTGTACATATTTTATTTTACCCGTATTTCCCTATAGCTTACCCCTATTTTTCTCAGAATTCAGAACATTTTGCACCGTTTTACATTTTCTAATGTTTTCTCCAGGCAGACGAACCCAGAACGTGTCTTGATTTTTCTTTAGTCTTGCTTCCGTTATCAACCGCAACCTCAGACTGACTCTCTGGTGCCTTTACCTTTCCTAAGCCAAACTGATCATCATCTAACAGATCCTCAATTTTCTTTTCCATTCTTCTGTATATTATCGTTGTCAGCAACTTGGATGCATGAGCTGTTGAGCTGATTGTGCGATAAATCTCGCACTTGTCAGCTCTTGCCGTCTTCGGAATTGTGTGGATGATGCTTTTCCGAAAGTCAAATGGTATGTCGCCAGACTCATATATTCTACACACCAACGTGAATAGTCGTTTTGTTGCCACTTCCCCTAATGATTTTAGAAATTCTGATGGAATGTTATCTATCCCTTCTGTCTTATTTGGTCTTAAGTCTTCAAAAGCTCTTTTAAATACCGATTTTAATACCGGATGCTCTGTCTCTTCCCTATTAACTGCTCTTTCTTCTTCTATCACGACATCAGAGAAGTCCTCCACTTATAGAGGCCTTCAATGCACTCTTTCCACCCATACGCTCTCTCCTCTGTATTTAAAAGTGAAATTTCCATTGTATTCTTAATGTTACCACCCTTGCTTTTAATTCCACCGAAGGCTGCTTTGACTTTTCAATAAAGTGAGTATTTCCTTCAGCGTATCATTTCTTATTCGATTTCTTCACATTTTTAATGCAACCATTTCGCCCTGGCTTCTCTGCACTTTCTTTTTGTTTCATTCCTAAGTGACTGGTGTTTCTGTATTCCTGAATTTCCTGAACATGTTCGTATTTTCTTACCGACGTGAAATCCAATTTTTATCTATTCCTTAATGTCACGCTAGGTAATAAACTTGGTTACTGCTCACACCATATATATTTGTGCCATATTGTTTAACATACAGTAAATTTGTCTTAATTTACTTTTGAGAATTAATACTCATTTTATGCATAGTTTTAAAATGCTTTCCTATGTTAGATGAACGATTGATAGCTTCCCATTCAGTGCGAAGTATATATATATAGTCACTAACTAGTGCCACCTAGAATAAATTCGAAAGTATGATAGTAGCTTTGGGACAGTTTTTGTTGCTAGGTGGGGTCGCGTCAGAGATATGAAGGTCAATTTCGTTTTTTGCCTATCGAAACGAATCCAGTGATGTGTAACAGTAAGGGATTTTGAAGGTCCACGATGCTCAAAAAGGTGGCATGAACACCCATTTACAGAAGGTGTTTGAAGTGATGACCATTGATATCAGTGCAGTGCTGTAAACTTCTTATCATGGATTGAGTAGTATTCCCTATCACGTCGGCACTTATCGAAGCATATACGAGGGTCGGTCAAAAAGTAATGCCTCCCATTTTTTTTCTACTTAAAAAAATTAAGTTAAGTGAAAAATTTGAATTTGGCGCCATTCATCAAACCTTCTGCAATCCACTGCAGTAGTAACTTTCTGTGTCAACAGGTGGCAGCACAGCAGAAGTTTGTAAGATGGCCGACATCGATGTTCGTTTGAGACAGCGTTGTGTGATTGAATTCTTGAATGCAGAAGGTGAAACGCCCATACGCATTCATGAAAGACTGAAGAAGGTGTATGGTGTTGTGACAGTGGATGTCAGCACTGTTAGACGATGGGTTCGTCGTTGTAAGGAAGCTGAAGGGCAAACACCGTTGACTGACGAAAAGCGGAGCGGCAGGCCGGTGAGTGCAGTGACTCCACACAACATTCAGCAAGTTGATGACATCATTCGTGGTGACCGTCGGGTGACTGCAGATGAAGTGTGTCGCATTATTTCTCTTAGTAAAGGCAGTGTGATCACGATTATTAAACAATTGGGGTACTCAAAAGTTTGTGCACGGTGGGTTCCAAGAATGTTAACCGATCAGAATAAAGAGGCAAGGAAAACAATAGCCTCCCAACACTTGCAGCGCTTCCGTTTGGAGGGAGATGAGTTTCTGAAAAAAATTGTGACCGGGGACGAAACATGGGTGCATTTTTTTGAACCCGAATCAAAGAGGCAGTCAATGGAGTGGCGTCACACAAGCTCGCCGAGGAAGAAAAAATTCAAAACTGTGCGATCGGCAGGGAAAGTTATGGCAACAGTTTTCTGGGATACAGAGGGTGTGATTCTGCTTGATTTTTTGGAGCAGGGATGCACAATAAATTCTGTTCAATACGTCACAACCCTCAAAAAACTTAAAGCACGTTTTCAGCGAGTTCGCCCAACAAAATTAATGGCAGATGTTCTTCTTTTGCATGACAATGCAAGACCACACACCAGTCGTCACATCTCTGACGAGATTGTCAAAATTGGATGGGAAGTTTTGCCTCATCCCCCATACAACCCTGACCTGGCACCATCAGACTTCCATCTGTTCGGGCCACTAAAAGAAGCTCATCGTGGGATTCATTTTGAAGATGAGGAGGCCGTCAAAACATCTGTGCGTCAATGGCTTAGGAAGCAGAGCTGTGATTTTTACCGTGCTGGGATACATGCCCTTGTTCAAAGATGGACCAAAACTGTAGAGATGGGCGGAGATTACATTGAAAAATGACAAAATGATCCTCAATATTGTGGTTTTCAACCTATGTAATTGCATTTAAATTTCCTGACAATTAAACGTAGAAAAAAAATAGGAGGCATTACTTTTTGACTGACCCTCGTACTCTGACAATTCTCTCTCGTATATCGTGCAAATAGTAAATATTCGCCATATACGGCGTATACATCTAATGTTCCATTGACATGCAAACACCATTCGATGTTTTCGCAATACAACACTAATAGGAATGGTAAGACTAGTAGCGCGAATCAAGCGAATGTGAATGATGTATTCCTTCGAAGAACAAGTCGATATGATTCTCCTATACGGAGAATGACAACGAAATTCAGTGATAGCTAGAGACTTATACAATGAAAGCTATCCCCAACGTACTCACCCTACACGTCGCACAGTTAAATATGTGTATGATATATTGAGAACAATTGGATCTCTAACGCATCGGGAAGTTACTAACGAGAAAACGGAAACTGGTACTCCTGGCATTGTGGTTAGAGATCCTTGTGTTAGTTCGCGTCAAATCGCAAGGAAATCTGGCATGAGCCAGAGTAGTGTTGCTCGTGTTCTGCTTCGCCATAAATATCATCGTTACCATATCTGTCTCCACCAAGAACTAACTGGTACGGATTGTATGTGTCGCATTGAATACTGCCGATGGGCTCAACTTCAGATTCAGAGGGATGACACATTTATTAATTTTATTTTATTTACTGACGATTCTACATTCAAGAATCATGGCAATGTTAATTTGCATAACATACGTTATCGGGCAACTTAAAATCCATGTTGGCTGCGCCGGCCGGGGTGGCCGAGTGGTTCTAGGCGCTACAGTCTGGAACCGCGCGACCGCTACGGTCGCAGGTTCGAATGCTGCCTCGGGCATGAATGTTGGTTATGTCCTTAGGTTAGTTAGGTGTAAGTAGTTCTAAGTTCTAGGGGACTGATGACCTCAGAAGTTAAGTCCCATAGTGCTCAGAGCCACTTGTACCCTGTTGACTGGGGCAGGTTGCACACCAAAAACCATGGTCGGCGAATGTACAGTGTGGGATTTTGGAGGTCAGAATTATATGTTCCTATTTCATCGAAGGAAATCTTAATGGTAGGAAGTACAACACATTTCTACAAGAAACACTAGATCTGTTATTGGAAGAAATATCTTTAGAAACAAGGAACAGAATGTGGTATCAGCATGTTGGGTGTCCGGCACATTTCTCGCTGATGGCTAGAAATGAGTTGCAGAGAGAATTCCCAAATCGTTGGATTGGACGCGGAGGAGATGTGTCGTGGCCGGCTCGTTGACAAGACTTAACACCTCTGGAATTTTTCTTGTGCGGATTCGTAGAAGACATTGTTTATAAAGACGTTACAACTACCCCTGAAGATGTGCGAGAGGGAATTGTCTGAGCATGTGCTTCGATAAGTGCCGATGTGATAAGGAATATCAGAAAATAAGTACCAAACCACAGCAGCCCATTAAAAAAAACAGTTGACCTTCGTATCTCTGAAGAGACTCCAACTAGCAACAAAAAAGTAACGTCCATACTATGGCCCCCGTTGTCTCATGCAACTTTCGTCCCACAAACTTTTCAGCTCCTATCATACTTTCGGAGTTATTCTTGGTGGAAATAGTCAGTGACTCATCCTATATATGGTGGTCCATTGATCGTGACCGAGCCAAATGTCTCACGAAATAAGCGTCAAACGAAAAAACTATAAAGAACGAAACTTGTCTAGCTTGAAGGAGGAAACCAGATGGCGCTATGGTTGGCCCGCTAGATGACGCTGCCATAGGTCAAACGGATATCAGCTGCGTTTTTCTTATTTTTTTTAAAAAAATAGGAACCCCTTTTTTTATTACATATTCGTGTAGTACGTAACGAAATATGAATGTTTTAGTTGGACCACTTTTTTCGCTTTGTGATAGATGTAGCTGTAATAGTCACAAACATATGGCTCACAATTTTAGACGAACAGTTTTTTTAAATTAAGATACAGAACATCATTTCTGAGAACGCATGCTGTTATAGCGTGATTACCTGTAAATACCACATTAATGCAATAGATGCTCAAAATGATGTCTGTTAACCTCAATGCATATGGCAATACGTGTAACGACATTCCCCTCAACAGCGAGTAGTTCGCCTTCCGAATTGTTCGCACATGAATTGAAAATGCGCTGACTCACGTTGTCAGGCGTTGTCGTTGGATCACGATAGCAAATATCCTTCAACTTTCCCCACAGAAAGAAATTCGGGGACCTCAGATACGGTGAACATGCGGGCCATGGTATGGTGCTTCGACAACCAATCCACCTGTCATGAAATATGCTATTCAATACTGCTTAAACCGCACGCGAGCTATGTGCCGCACATCCATCATGTTGGAAGTACATCCCATTCTGTCATGCAGCGAAAAATCTTGTAGTAACATCGGTAGAACATTACTTAGGAAATCAGCAAACGTTGCATCATTTATATTGCCATCGATAAAATGGGGGCCAGTTATCCTTCCTCCCATAATGGCACACCATACATTAACCCGCCAAGGTCTCTGATGTTCCACTTGTCGCAGCCATCGTGGATGTTCCGTTGCCCAGTAGTGCATATTATGCCGGTTTACGTTACCCCTGTTGGTGAATGACGCTTCGTTGCTAAATAGAACGCGTGCAAAAAATCTGTCATCGTCCCGTAATTTCTCTTGTACCCAGTGGCAGAACTGTACACGACGTTCAAAGTCGTCGCCATGCAATTCCTGGTACACAGAAATATGGTACGGGTGCAATAGAAGTTGATGTAGCATTCTCAACACTGACTTTTTTGAGATTCCCGATTCTCGCGCGATTTGTCTGCTACTGGAGCATCATCATTTGTTGCAGGTCGTGGTTGACGTTTCACATGTGGCTGAACACTTCCTGTTCCCTTAATTAATTTAACTATCCGGCGAACGGTCCGGACTCTTGGATAGCACACGCCCGCTGGGCATTTTGATCGTAATAGCCATACATCAACACGATATCGACCTTTTCCGCAATTGGTAAACGGTCCATTTTAACACGGATAATGTATCATGAAGAAAATTCCGTCCGCACTGGCGGAATGTTACGTGATACCCCGTACTTATACGTTTGTAACTATTACAACGCCATATATCACAAAGCGAAAAAAGTGGTCGAACTACAACATTCATATTTCTTTACGTACTACACGAATATGTAATAAAAATGGAGCTTCGTATTTAAAAAAACGCAGTTGATATCCGTTTGACCTATGGCAGCGCCATCTAGCGGGCCAACCATAGCACCATCTGGTTTTCCCCTTCCAGCTAGACGAGTTTCGTTCTTTGTAGTTTTTTCGTTTGATGCTTATTTCGTGAGATATTTGGCCCGGTCACTACCAATGGACCATTCTGCAGATTTCCTTATTTAACTGCTGGAAAATAGTACGTGGAAGTTATCGGAGGATCTTGCTGTTGGATAAAGATTTTCTTTGCGATTCCTTATCTTTCGATTTTCAAAATATATTTTCTTGGCATTTTTAGAAAAAATCCAGTGGGGAGCCGTAAGTGTTCCTTCTATCGATAGTAGTGTCGGAAACTAGCCGCGTGTTTGTTGACGTGGGACCTTTAACGGATATGCGAGTTAGGGACAGAATCACAATGTTATGCAGACCACACACAAGTGGGTTTATGTTGAATCTGCACAGGGTGTGTAACGCGATCTTATAATGGCCCTGAAATAAATCTTACGTGGGATGAGTAGCCTCTCATATAATTTATTCATTAAATAAATTGACCAAAGTCTGGTAAATGTGACCGTTTAACAGATAAATGCCGTCCTAAAAACTTAGTTACATTTAATTTCTTTATTGACCATGAATTTGTACAAGAAACAATCATGAGTATAAATTCAAACCAAACATGTAAATAGTCCTCACTTGACGGAGGTGTTGGCAAAAATCCAGCACAAACGATACTGCATGGAATGTAGTGTGCTTTTCTACTACCAGAAGGGGGAGCAAAGAGAACAGGTAAAATGTGTAATAATGGTAAACTAGTGGGTAATCGAATTCAGTACCACAATGTCACCTAAGGAGGCAAACTGTTCTCCAGATGCCTTCATTGAGGAACCTCACTTCGAATTTTGGGCTGCTGAAAAATCAGCTGAAACCCTACAGGACGGAGCTGCGTGTATTACCGACAGTACGATGCAAGATGGCGTGCTGATGATAGTCGCTACTTGTGGTCGCCTCTGCTGTATGGAGATGGGTCCCGCCTTAGAGACCGATCGAAGCGCGACCACGAAAAAAAAGTGTTTGTCTTGGTGGCCGGACAAGTGAAACTGTTATGAAATCACTCTGCAGCAAGGGTGGCAATGTACACGACCGACTCCTGCGGCGGCCAACTCCTCACTCTCCTGCTCAGCGTTCAGAGAGCGACCGCTCTACTTGTGCCAGAACTCTGCCAATCGTCGCTGATAAACAAAACTTTCGCCAAATATGATCTTACAACATATTCATCTAGACTCCCACTACTGTTCTCCGCCAACCTAGGCGCACCATTACTTCCCGCCATTTCCCGACGGTGACAGCAAATATGTGCCGATGTAACAGTCGAGCAGCTTATCATAGCCTCCACCAGGGTTTTGCGAGGGAATCTTTGTGGCGACGGCCGCTATCGGAGTATGATAATTGGAGTGCGACGTGTGGCGTTGTTCTGTCGACTATCCCGTGGATCTCGGTGACCATTATCCTGGAACGTACCAGACAATAGCACAGTCGCATTGTACAAATAGCGAGAGTCCATCGGTCTGGTCCCTGACGCCCCACATCAAATGAGAAAGTGACCAGCCCGGGGGGAGAACTCTGTCCGCAGTTCCCAGTGACCGAATGTCCTGCCACCTCTTGCTGTTGTGAGTTGTTGGCCTCCTCACAGCCCAAAAGTTCCCACTCATCTCCTACGTGAAGTGAACAGTATTACGATATGCACGTATTCTACTCCCGTCATTGACATGCCGGTACATAGCATCCGATTACCTACTTTGCATGACAGATGTTGTTGTGGTCTTCGGTCCTGGGACTGGTTTGATGCAGCTCTCCATGCTACTCTATCCTGTGCAAGCTTCTTCTTCTACCAGTACCTACTGCAACCTACATCCTTCTGAATCTGCTTTGTGTATTTATCTCTTGGTCTCCCTCCACGCTGTCCCCCCCCCCCCCCCCCCCAAACTAATTGGTGATCCCTTGATGCCTCACAACATGTCCTACCAACCGATCGCTTCTTCCAGTCAAGTTGTGCCACAAACATCTCTTCTCCCCAATCCTATTCAACACGTCCTCAATAGTTATGTGATCTACCCATCTATTCTTCAGAATTCTTCTGTAGCACCACATTTCAAAAGCTTCTATTCTCTTCTTGTCTAAACTATTTATCGTCCATGTTTCACTTCCATACATGGCTACACTCCATACAAATACTTTCAGAAACGACTTCCTGACACTTAAATCTATATTCGACGTTAACAAATTTCTCTTCTTCGCTTTCCTTCCCATTGCCAGCCTACATTTTATATCCTCTCTATTTCGACCGCCGGCCGCGGTGGTCTCGCGGTTCTAGGCTCGCAGTCCGGAACCGTGCGACTGCTACGGTCGCAGGTTCGAATCCTGCCTTGGGCATGGATGTGTGTGATGTCCTTAGGTTAGTTAGGTTTAAGTAGTTCTAAGTTCTAGGGGACTGATGACCATGGCAGTTGAGTCCCATAGTGCTCAGAGCCATTTGAACCATTCTACTTCGACCATCATCATCAGTTATTTTGATGTTTCTGGAAACATCCCCCAGGCTGTGGGTAAGCCATATCTCCGCAATATCCTTTCTTTCAGGAGTGCTAGTTCTGCAAGGTTCGCAGGAGAGCTTCTGTAAAGTTTGGAAGGTAGGAGACGGATACTGGCAGAAGTAAATCTGTGAGTACCGGGCGTGAGTCGTGCTTCGGTAGCTCAGATGGTAGAGCACTTGCCCGCGAAAGGCAAAGGTCCCGAGTTCGAGTCTCGCTCGGGCACACCGTTTTAATCTGCCAGGAAGTTTCATATCAGCGCACACTCCGCTGCAGAGCGAAAATCTCATTCTGGGATCAGTTATTTTGTTCCCCAAATAGCAAAACTCCTTTTGTTCCTCCTGCCACCGAACTTCACTTATTCCCACTATATCTAACTTTATGCGAAATGACGTTAATTTGCACGTATGCGAATTCAGATTTTACAGATGCAAGATGGGTTGGTTTGATGGTCCTCAATAATTGTATGACGAGGGCAGAGGGCCCTGTCGTCTTGCAGTATGAAACATAAGGAGACAAAACTCAACACACCGAAGGAGGTGGCGCAGTGGTTAGCACACTGGACTCGCATTCGGAAAGACGACGGTTCAATCCCGCGTCCGGCCACCCCAATTTAAGTTTTCCGTGATTTCCGAAATCACTCCAGGCAAATGCCGGGATGGTTCCTTTGAAAGGGCACGGCCGACTTCCTTCCCCGTCCATTCCTAATCCGATGAGACCGATGACTTTGCTGTTTGGTCTCTTTCCCCAAACAATCCAACCCAAAACTCAACAAGTAATAGCACATCTAGAGAGAGAGAGAGAGAGAGAGAGAGAGAGAGAGAGAGAGAGAGAGAGAGAGAGAGAGAGAGAAACGTGCTGCAATAGAAAATGGCACTAGCAGGGAGATACCACAAACTTTGACAGAAGCTGAAAATTACAAGCTGACTTCCTCATTTTTACTTGACCGCCATGGCTGAATGTCTGCATCACGCATTCGAATGATCAGCGAGGGGTAGGGGGCACGGGAGGACAGCTTTCCCGCATCCAATCTTCCTGTCTAGAAACAAAATCTTCAGAAACCGAACTTGCATCCTTCTTCGCCAACAGACAGACGTACCATTTCAGCATTAGATTTAGCAAGTGTACCAATCTCAAAATTATTTCGTCATTCATCAAAAAAGCAAACCGAGACATACGCCCACCCCTCTCGGGTATGCTGATCCATGGCCTATGCTGATTAGCACTGGGAACAACCTCGCTTTTTTGTCATGAATACAATGTAAAATTCTAACCGTAAACACTATCCTGTCTATCGGTCTAGTGATGTGTAATTGTCCTTTAACGTACCATCTCAGATGTTTTAGTAAACTAAAGCGGAGTGTGTGATACTTAAATAGTGCTAACATTGTTTCCGGTACGGACTCTCCACGACTATATGTCTTAAGTTCGAATACCGAATTCTTACGTAGGACTTAATTGAAGCAGTCAAAACTGACAATTTAGAAGGCGGTAAAGATGTGTTGTCAGAGGAGTTATTATTGGGTCTGAATTTCAGTATAGATCTTAATGTTGCGTGCATTTATTCTAGTACGAGAGACAGCTGAAGTTACTGAAACGAGCGTGAGCGTCAATGACATTTTCAGAAGACATTCCGAAATGCCCGGGAATTGTTAGGTCTGTAAAAGTAGCTACTAAATTTTGTTCTATATGTATTCGGTATTCTCGAGAAATATACTCGTTACTAGTTATTTTCGTAATTGAAATGCTTTTTTTCTTACACTTCTTGTGAATGAATGACCACTGTTGTCGACGCAATCACAATTTTATTTCCTGGCTCTTCTAAAAAAAACAAGAAAAGGGAAAATCACACCGTTGCTCCTTTTGTGCTTCAAGATGGTCCTACTACGTAGTGAAAAAATATACTCAAATCCTCGTTAGAGCGAACTCGTACGAACAGTAGGAATAACTCAACGCAGATAAGTTTAATTTTAGAATCGGTCTGAAACAAAGTACTGCTGACACTCGAACAGCTTGCTGGAAGGGAAACATGGTGAGTGTCAAACTGTAATCGGCACTTCATGTCACTACCGACTAGACTTGCCAAGAATAAGAAACTAGAAGCGTTCGAAAGCTACATAGTCGGGTCGAACTGCGTTGCGGGTGAAGAAGACATGCGAGTAACGAAACGTTTCAGGCAGCATCTGAATGGTCTCACAGCATATTCGTTGACCAGTAATGCAAATATATCATATGCAACAGCTGTAACTGGGATACTTCCTTAGTACGTAAGTTCAGAAGTGCATTTTCCACAACCGAAGCGTAGTGTGGTATCTGGGGAAGACTTCAATGCATGTTAATACACAGGAAAACAAATAATGAGAAAATAATTTGGGGATGAGGACAACTGCATGGCAGACTATAAAATCTTGCTGAAAGCACTCCTACCTTCCGATCATCTACTCGTGCATATCTTCCGACACACTACCTCAGCAAATTATTAGATCAAAAGTGTTTATGCGTCATTTTAAATACTACTGGCATGGAAACACAGATCCGTATTTCTCTACTAGGGGCCGTACTCACCGAAAGATCAGCTTAAGACACTCAGACGGAAGGAAAATGTTCTGCATGAAGGTCTTCGTTTCCCTGGCGATTCTTCTATTCATGAATCGTCTCCTAGCAACGGTTCTGGATAATTTATTGTCGATTGACTCTAGGGGATTTGACGACCTGCCTACCCGACGGGAGGAACTAGCCACACGACATTCCATTTCATCATGTTATTTAGAATAAAGACAAAGTACAATGAACTAAATGCAGATGCAGATGGCAGATAGAAAACTTGAATCAATCGAAGCTACAATAGTATGCATAACAGCTAGTTTTCTCTCAAATGACGCTTATTTGGGCATATATAATTTATTTAGTAAAATTAGTGCACAGGTAATTATTCTGCGTGGCTAATGGTTCGATACCCTTTCTCTCGCCAGTCGTTGTAACACCAACATCTCATGTCACCTGTAACTTTCTCTTATTTATCAACTATTTTGTGTAAGCTTCTATAATATTTATGTTCACTAATGGATGGAGACATTTTCTGTAAGTGTACTGCAAAATGTAAAATGTTATGTAGTCTACTATTATATGAATGATAGATTTGTAATGATAGAGTGGGAAAATGTGGAAGGAAGACCATCTGTTAGGGTGGCAAAACCGAGTCAAAGGAAAAGGTGGAGGGCGCCAAGAGAAGGGGCATAAAATGTCAGTCACGAGCCATCAGAGTACACATTCCAGTTTGGACGTGAGTCTAGAGTATCTCCAATTCCAAGGAATAAGAGACTTGGATGAATGGATACTGGCTGTGCATGTAAAGATGTGGAATGCTAATATTACACTTCATGGCAATAGGCAACGGGAAGAAAAGCGATGCGTGAGCCACGTAAATACTGAGGAAATGTGTGCTAATAATAGCCGGCACTGACACAGCATCGTTGCCTCCGGGAAAAGTAAGCCTACAGTTTTCGTTATGAGTGGAAAAATACATCTGCTAGTATTTATGGAATGTTTCTCGTGAGTGCAGAATTTCAGTTACATGTTACCAATGATAGGATTCTGGGCCGAGTCATAAAATGTATTTTAGTGTTATAACCGTAACGAAAGTCAGTTAAATTTATTCCAAAAATGATTGAGAACTGATTTACAGAATGAGAAAAAAAACAGATTTCAAATGTACAATTATGCAGTGTTGAAGCAAATTTTGAAATAAATTAAAAACAGCCATTAATCTGAAAGTAATTTGAATTTGACAGTTCTATTCATTAAATTTAGGATAAACGTCTAAATTATGTTTGGCATTCCACTGCTTTATGTGTGACTGACCATATGTACTTGTCTATGTAACAAAACAAAGGCCCTGCAGGTTAAATTTCTTCATGATAGTTTATTCGGAACTTATCAGGTTATTTTCTTAAGAGTTGTGAGGAAGTAATTTTCCTATTATTTGGTATCCCACAGTAAAGAGTAAAATTAATACTTCAGTGAAGACTAGATTGGGTGTGATGAACCAGTCACCTACCAACGACCTCGTCTTCAATAGTAGCAGACAACCACCTGTGCTGGGGACCATATGTAGGCGACATGGCACCTTCGCACTGCTGAATCTCCCTCTGGGTGACTACTTCCTACTGGTGGTTCGTCTGTAGTGGGATTCATGTATGAGCCTGGGCTGTAGGTGGCTTGGCCTCTCTGTTGCTCTACACTGGTTCCTGAAGGATTCCATCATCGCTGATCACCACCCAGCATGGGCATACATTTTCAACTTTGGCTGTGCTGGTTGTTATGGTTTGAACACCATCCATCCCAGTGCAGTATGTGTCGACTACTACTTAGATAAGCTGCTACAATCTGTGTCAATACAATTTGGGGGACAGCTTCGCTGACAATAGTGCCCAACGCCACTGGCACATATTGTGCTGGCTCCCGAGCTGGCAGATGCTGACTACAGTGTTTGATGCACTGGCAGTCACCAGTTACATCAAAGGCCAACAACCTCCCAGCTGCTAGAATTACGTCTCAGTACTAAAATGAATAAAGGACTATTGTAAAGAGGGATGCTTCCTTAAAAACTCGGCAAGCAGTTCCAATATCACTGCAACCCATATCTCGATGAGACAGCCGCATCTTCTTCTGACCTACGAACAGCCGAGTCCTCCACCGCTCTGGGGGTCACATCTCGACCCCAACATTCGTTGCAATATAAACTGTTTCTAGGAACTCATGTCTGACAATGTATTGGAAATGAAACATAGGAGTGGTACAAAATGCAGTATCATGTATTCTGGCCTCTATGCATGATGGTCATATATTTGATGTGGAGATAGCTGTGATCATTCCACATGCAGTACGAAACAAACGTGACTCAGTGTGGTCCCATCGGATTAGGGAAGTATGAAGATGGAAAGTCGGCCATGCCCTTTCAAAGGAACCATCCTGACATTTGCCTGAAGCGATTTAGGGAAATCATAGAAAACCTAAAACAGGATGGCTGGACGTGGATTTGAACTGCCGTCCTCTCGAATGTGAGTCCAGTAAGGACACTGAGTAGTATGCTGTGCAACAGGGTGAGTACAGTTGGTAATGTGAGAAACACTGGGCGTTATTCAAACTAGAAACAAAAGGAAAAATTGTTCATTTATGGGCACATAAATGGCAATGGGCGTGAAGCACCTCACCTAAATATGGAGCACAGCGGCAACCACTATAGAGTATACTTGTGGCAGTATATCCTTTGTTTCTTGTCTGAAACAGGTCCCGGTCAACCTGCTAAGTTACCAAGATCAGGCACATGTCGGTAGAGTGTTTTTTCCTTGTACCCATGCCACCAGCAGAAAGTGCACGGATATGGTGAGTTTGATTTCCCACTCGCTCTCGGGCATAACAATAACGATTATTCCTTCAAATTGCCACAGCCATACTGATACTGCTGTTGTACGTCTAGCACTTCTTCACGCCATATGGTGCCTGCACAATGGGACCACAGTGCAGTTCTGTTTGGATGAGTGTCAGTTTTTGTACACTTTTCCAAGATGTTGTACTGGGCATTGAGGTTGAGTGCAATGACTTTCCCAGCCTTCTGACCTTAAACAAGCAGATGGTGACCATGATGATTTGAAAGTGTATTGTACGCTGCTCTGTTTAACGATGCCAATATATCCATAAAGCCCATATCATTCTTCAAATAAAACCTAGGTAACGTCGAGTGGATTCAGAGGTTATCGTTGAGGAGGAATTCCCATGCATGTGTCGCTGGTAATAGTGAACAATTTGAGAATTCCTGCGGTGTGGACTATGTACATATCGTAATTGTAGCATGTAACTCAGCAACAGTGCTTTGAGCGATATATATAGATAGGAACTTTCGGCATTGTGTTGATCCTTGGAACCACATCTTCACCTTCCAAACCAAAATTCTGTTTAGAAACCCCTTTGAATTCGCCGCCTTCTTGACGCTAGGTTTGTGAGCCTTTTCGAAAAGGAACACATTGTGTGATAAATAGGGTGTACCAAGTATTACCAGTAGAGAGACATTTTGGTTGAGGAAGACAATAAGATGGGCTCAGTTAATGATGGTCACATTGTCTTACAACCATGGAAGGAAAAGGAAAACTAAGAAAATGTAATAAATTTGTCGGTGATAAGACACCAGCCTAGCATTCTAGAGGGCACCGGTTGAAATCCCCGTCCTGCAACACAAATTCAAGTGTTCCATCATTTCCATAAATTATTTAAGGCAAATACTGAGATACAGACAAATTAGCTTGCACATTGTGTGATTCTGTATTCTATGTACTATAATATAGTCACTTGATGCTGCACTCTGCCACCAAGACAAATATTATCAAAAATGCTGGAAAGCTTTCTTTGAAAAGGAGTTGGCCAATTTTCTTCCCAATCTTTACCTAATTCAAGCTTTTGCTCTCTCTCTAATGACCTCATCGTCGGAAAGAAGCTAAAACATTATCTTCCTTTCTTCTTTTTAGATAAATTTGCAATCCATATAAAACATATCTGTGACAAAGATATTTGCAGAGTACTTCCAGAGCAAAGCGAAGATATTGCAGTTGGCTAAAAGGTTACTTTGTCAGGTATATCCTGCCTTACTTCTGTTCTCATACAGTGGGCTTCCATGATGATAGTATAAACTTTCTGGAAACATGAAAAATACAAAACTAGCTAAATAAGATGAGAAACTTGGTATCAGAAATGTGACGATCATAAGCTATAAGCCGACAGCAAGCGATGGCAATTAAGCATTCCTCGAGCAAACAGTATGAGACGAGAGAATCATTAGTTTACATGTGAGGAGTTAGCAGCTTAGACCTATATGTTCATTGTAGAACAGAGTGATCTATGGAAAGGAGCATAGTTTCACACCGGAAACATGACAATGCTGCATGGAGAGGAGAGGGGAGGGAGGAGAGGTACTTAGTGACGCTGTGCAACAAGGCTACAGGGAATAAGGAAGGTAGTATCCAAGAGAGTATTCATGTAGCAGGCATCCAGAATATTCCCTTTTTGGCACTGCCTCAGGAGTGTTGTTTACGTTACCTCTGTATAATCAGAGGTAGACTTGCTTGCACAGGTTACTGGGATAGCAGAAACGATCCATAGTAGACCAAGGTATCAGCTTTTGGCTGGATGATGATGCTTGGTTCAGAGACAAGGGGACCTGGAGTCTCGGGCAGCTCATAGGTATGTACCCCAACAGCAAGTACCTAGCAGCCCTCTCAAACCATGATATGACTGAACTGCAGACATCAGGGGCACATCTCACATTTTCTTATGCACCCTACAGTGACTTCTACAATACACGTAACTATTCTTCAACGTGGTGTTCTTCTTTTCAGCTCAGGTGGTTGCATGCGAAAAAAGCGCGCATGTTCTCGGTACAGTACTTCTTTCAGTGCAGGTGGCTGTGTAGTTGTCTTCTTCCCCTACTTCTGTGGCGCCCCCACCCCATTCGCCTGCAGTGGTCACGTGTAAGGAAAAGACTTCACAGCCATGGAGGCTGCTGTGAGCAGTGTGGCACTGCACTAGCCCTCAGCTGACAGGCACCACTCAGTGTGTGCACTTCGCAGGCAGACTCTGCTCCAGCACTCACACTCTCTGTTCCAGTGCTCATGTGAAAATTGTTTATAAATAATAACAATAACAATAATAGTTCACACTTCTTCAGCACTCTTAAATTGGTCAGGACTAACACAAGCAGGAGCAAGGGATTTGCTGTGCAGTAGGAAGAGCTGGGACAATTTTGGGCGTTTTAATTGGTGCAAATAGGCTATCTCCAACATAGGACTAGAATAAAACATTGATTCAAATTCTTGACATTTCGGATGTGACAACTGTTCTCACATTCAACAGTGTCTCACTGTATTTTACCATTTTGAATCCTAAGTAGCACAAGTGAGCTCCGTCCACAATACTGGATGCGTGGGAGGATGACCATGAGGGGTGAGGGTAAGGGATCGGGTCGAACCCTCACAACACAGATTATCATGTGGCCTTGAGCTTTCCTGGAAACGATGCTAGCCCACTACTAACTACATATGGAAATTCGGTGATGTCTGCATGAGAACTGCCTGCTGAGGTTACAGTTGCTCAGAAATTGCTGCTTCCATACAAAGTGTATTGCGTGTTCAAAGCAGTTAGTCGGTATGGCATACAACTCTTTGCATGCATGAAATCCTCACAAATGCGACTGGGCCTTGAATAAACGAATGAATTTGATATTCAAGGATGAATCTCTCTTCATATGGTAGAATGATCCATGTTATAACACCTGCTTGGAAGAAATAGTGAGTAGCAGCCGTTACACTCATTTGCACATTATGAGATGATTATGGTTTGTTGTGAGAGTGAGTGCAATGTTTCTGGGATGCAATGCTGGAAGAATGTAAAGAGCTAAGCACGTTCATTTGTGAATTATGAAATGATGTAACACACTGAGACACAGTCATAACATACTGCTGTCAACTGTGTGAGCTATCTGTTGATACATATGCCCTGTTCATGAGTGATAGTGGCTGTACACATTACGATGGTCTGCTGCATAAACTTATGACGGGTGAAGATATTTACCACACGAACTGGCCAACTTTCTCTCCAGATCTGAATCCTAAGAACATGCATTAGATGCATTCCAGGGATGAATACCAATCTGTCATCCGTCACCAAAGGTTTTCTCCTGCCCCTCGCTCAATTGTTTTCCAAGCATAGGATTCATTGCCCAAACATGTCCTGTACAAACTTTGGAGGGCATATTGCAATTCTGCGCAGTGTGTGTGGCAGCTAGAGGTAAACATATGCAGTTTTAACTGTTCAGTTATATGAGAAAATTATTGGTTATGTTACTTTTCTACGTTTGTATCTTTCGTTTTGTGACATTTTTGATTTGGTGATTTAGATAATAATGAATATGAAACGTTTTGTGATAAAATTTTACCTTATAATGTACTATTTTCCACAATTCTGTTGATTATGCATAACCTTTGGACACAGGGGTCTGGAAATATCACAGCAATAAATGGAAACAACATTAGTAAGTTTCTCTAACATTTTTAAATCAGCCAAAACAAAACAGAAAGACCTGTTATTCCATTCTTCAGTAATAATAGGCTATGCATGTCTGTTCAAGCTCCGAGCACATTCAAATGGTCAATATGACATATTTAATCTGTTTCAAACAGCTGTCTCAAAGAAAAAGTTGAAAATGGAGCTTATGTTTGCAGGATTAATTATTTCTTATTGTACATACTAGTGTAGCAAAGGTAGATAATAGATCTTTTTTAGTGACATTAATCTTGGAGACAGCCCAAATAACCCTGATGAATAAATTATGTTTGACTGACAAGGGAAGAAGGGAGATGGCACAAAGTTCTTAGTCACTCGACCATTGGTTAGTCTTCATCTACATTTACATCTACATGGATACTCTGCAAATCACAATTAAGTGCCTGGCAGTATTAAATACCAATCCACTCTGAAATGCTTTGTGGGGTAAGAGCTGTAATACACTATTGTCGGTAATCCATCCGTCAGATGGGGACATTAGACTCAGTAGTCCCCTAATTGCTATTTTGGAGGTTGGAACTAGGTTTCACTCTGTTGTTGTTGTTGTTGTGGTCTTCAGTACTGAGACTGGTTTGATGCAGCCCTCCATGCTACTCTATGCTATGCAAGTTTCTTCATCCCCCAGTACTTACTACAACCTACATCCTCCTGATTCTGCTTACTGTATTCATTTCTTGGTCTCCCTCTACAATTTTTACCCTCCACGCTGCCATACAATGCTAAATTGGTGATCCCCTGATACCTCAGAACATGTCCTACCAAGCGATCCCTTCTTCTTGTCAAGTTGTGCCACAAACTCCTCTTCTCCGCAATTCTATTCAATGCCTCCTCATTAGTTATGTGATCTACCCATCTAATCTTCAGCATCCTTCTGTAACACCACATTTCGAAAGCTCCTATTCTCTTCTTGTCCAAACTATTTATAGCCCACGTTTCACTTTCATACATGGCTACACTCCATACAAATACTTTTAGAAACGACTTCCTGACACTTAAATCTATAGTCGATGTTAACAAATTTCTCTTCTTCAGAAGCGTTTTCTTTGCCATTTCCAGTCTACATTTTATATCCTCTCTACTTCGACCATCATCAGTTATTTTGCTCCCCAAATAGCAAAACTCCTTTACTACTTTAAGTGTCTCGTTTCCTAATCTAATTCCCTCAGCATCATCCGACTTAATTCGACTACATTCCATTATCCTCGTTTTGCTTTTGTTGATGTTCATCTCATATCCTCCTTTCAAAACAATGTCGATTCCGTTCAACTGCTCTTCCAAGACCTTTGCTGTCTCTGACAGAATTACAATGTCGTCGGCGAACCTCAAAGTTTTTATTTCTTCTCCACGGATTTTAATACCTACTCCGAATATTTCTTTTGTTTCCTTCACTGCCTGATCAATATACAGATTGAATAACATCGGGGAGAGGCTACAACCCTGTCTCACTCCCTTCCCAACCACTGCTTCTCTTTCAGATCCCTCGACTCTTATAACTACCATCTGGTTTCCGTACAAATTGTAAATAGCCTTTCGCTCCCTGTATTTTACCCCTGCCACCTTCAGAATTTGAAAGAGAGTATTCCAGTCAACATTGTCAAAAGCTTTCTCTAAGTCTGCAAATGCTAGAAACGTAGGTTTGCCTTTCCTTAATCTTTCTTCTAAGATAAGTCGCAAGGTCAGTTTTGCCCCACGTGTTCCAGTATTTCTACGGAATCCAAACTGATCTTCCCTGAGGTCGGCTTCTACCAGTTTTTCCATTCGTCTGTAAAGAATTCGCGTTAGTATTTTGCAGCTGTGACTTATTAAACTGATAGTTAGGTAATTATCACATCTGTCAACACCTGCTTTCTTTGGGATTGGAATTATTATATTCTTCTTGAAGTGTGAGGGTATTTCGCCTGTCTCATACATCTTGCTCACCAGATGGTGGAGTTTTGTCTAGACTGGCTCTCCCAAGGCCATCAGTAGTTCCAACGGAATGTTTTCTTCTCCTGGGGCCTTGTTTCGACTCAGGTCTTTCAGTGCTCTGTCAAACTCTTCACGCAGTATCATATTTCCTATTTCATCTTTATCCACATTCTCTTCCATTTCTATAATATTGTCCTCAAGTTTATCGCCCTTGTATAGATCCTCTATATACTCCTTCCACCTTTCTGCTTTCTCTTCTTTGCTTAGAACTGGGTTTCCATTTGAGCTCTTGATATTCATACAAGTGGTTTTCTTTTCTCCAAAGGCCTCTTTAATTTTCATGTAGGCAGTATCTAGCACGACTATGACGATGCAAATCAGGTTTGCTTTAAATGCACGCTGCAACGGTCGTGAGCGTTCGTTACCTTTGAGATTAGACGTGATGAGTTTATGTTGGTCAAGAATGTCTTTAAGGCAAAGAAGACGCCATTGTCAACACTTCAGTGAGTCCGAAAGATACCCTGTAATAGGGCTACGAGAGGCTGGATGTTTCTACTGAGATACTACAGAAAAACTTGGCAGGTGTACAGCCACTCTAAATGAGCTGCATCAAACCACTCTCAGGACTGAAGACAACAACAACAAGTCTACAAATGCTAGAAACGTAGGTTTTCCTTTCCTTAATCTTTCTTCTAAGCTTCTCTAGCTTCACACAATACCACCAACATGAATGTGAGACTGCACATCCACATACTGCATTCACACACATAAGACAAGTACACTCGAGATACATGACACGGAAGCCGTACAAGAGGCAATAATTAGAAAAGGCTTGCACCAGGCGATGAACTGCTAGAGTTGTTCCTACCTCTCGATTAGTGTTAATATCCTCTTCGAGCACTCTGTACAAACTATTCAGCCCAACAGTTGTTTTCATTGGCCCATAAACTTTGCTCCCTACGTCTGCTACTGCTTGTATTAGAAATGCTGTGTGGTTGTTACAGGCAAGGGTGACAGGTGAGGCGACAGGCAAGTACAAATACTGACCTTGAGCACTTTAACGACGTCGGGCGGGAACTGCATAAGCGAGGTGCTGGTGACGCGGCGGTAGATGCGGTCGACGAAGATGCCGGCGCGGATGGCGTGCGCCACCGACCGGAACTTGGGCTTCTCGTCGGCCTTGCGTCTCGTCGTGGCGAGCTGGCGCGTGAAGGTGGACGCCAGCCACTCGCGCACCTCTGGCGGCACCGCGTCCGGCTGCACCTCCGACAGCTCGTCGTCCTCGTCCGCCAGCCGCCTGCAACGGCGCCACGAGCGCGTCAAGCTGACGGGCCCAGCAACGCGCGCCCAGCCCCGGCCCCCTCACACCTCACTGGTATCACCGCCGACTATCACTTCGCAGCAAGTTTCCAAATTCCTCCTTCCACATTGTTCCAAGAAGGTTACTACTTGCAAGGTATTACACCTCTTTCGCTTTCCTCAGTTATTTTTCATACACAATGTCGTGCTTACATTTATACAGGGTGTTAGAAAAAGGTACGGCCAAGCTTTCAGGAAACATTCCTCACACACAAATAAAGAAAAGAAGTTATATGGACACGTGTCCATGTTAGAGCTCATTTTAGTTTCGTCAGAATGTACTGTACTTCCTCGATTCACCGTCAGTTGGCCCAATTGAAGGAAGGTAATGTTCACTTCGGTGCTTGTGTTGTTTCGACTCAGGCCTTTCAGTGCTCTGTCAAACTCTTCATGCAGTATCATATTTCCTATTTCATCTTTATCCACATTCTCTTGCATTTCTATAATATTGTCCTCAAGTACATCGCTCTTGTATAGACCCAGAGTACATCAGTACGTAGCACCAACAGGTTACTGTTCATCACGAACGTGGTTTTGCAGTCAGTGCAATGTTTACAAATGCGGAGTTGGCAGATGCCCGTTTGATGTATGGATTAGCACGGGGCAATAGCCGTGGCGCGGTACACTTGTAGCGAGACAGATTTCCTGAACGAAGGTGTCCCGACAGGCAGACGTTCGAAGCTATTGATCGGCGTCTTAGGGAGCACGGAACGTTCCAGCCTATGACTCGCGATTGGGGAAGACCTAGGACGACGAGGAATCCTGCAATGGACGAGGCAATTCTTCGTGTAGTTGACGATAACCCTAATGTCAGCGTCAGAGAAGTTGCTGCTGTACAAGGTAACGTTGACCACTTCACTGTATGGAGAGTGCTACGGGAGAACCAATTGTTTCCGTACCATGTACAGCGCGTGCAGGCACTATCAGCAGCTGATTGGCTTCCACGGGTACACTTCTGTGAATGGTTCATCCAACAATGTGCCAATCCTCATTTCAGTGCAAATGTTCTCTTTACGGGTGAGGCTTCATTCCAACGTGATCAAATTGTAAATTTTCACAATCAACATGTGTGGGCTGATGAGAATCCGCACGCAATTGTGCAGTCACGTCATCAACACAGATTTTCTGTGAACGTTTGGGCAGGCATTGTTGGTGAAGTATTGATTGGGCCCCATGTTCTTCCACCTACGCTCAATGGAGCACGTTAGCATGATTTCATACGGGATACCCTACCTGTGCTGCTAGAACATGTGCCTTTACAAGTACGACACAACATGTGGTTCATGCACGATGGAGCTCCTGCACATATCAGTCGAAGTGTTCGTACGCTTCTCAACAACAGATTCGGTGACCGATGGATTGGTAGAGGCGGACCAATTCCATGGCCTCCACGCTCTCCTGACCTCAGCCCTCTTGACCTTCATTTATGAGGGCATTTGAAAGCTCTTGTCTACGCAACCCAGGTACCAAATGTAGAGACTCTTCGTGCTCGTATTGTGGACGGCTGTGATACAATAGGCCATTCTCCAGGGCTGCATCAGCGCATCAGGGATTCCATGCGACAGAGGGTGGATGCATGTATCCTCGCTAACGGAGGACATTTTGAACATTTCCTGTAACAAAGTGTTTGAAGTCACGCTGGTACGTTCTGTTGCTGTGTATTCCCATTCCATGATTAATGTGATTTGAAGAGAAGTAATAAAATGAGCTCTAACATGGAAAGTAAGCGTTTCCGGACACATGCCCACATAACAGATTTCCTTTCTTTGTGTGTGAGGAATGTTTCCTGAAAGTTTGGCCGTACCTTTTTGTAACACCCTGTATACATTTACTGGCTCTGCACTCGCTGGTTCACCTGTATAGCCTATGGTCTGCACAGATTTTCTTGTTTTTATGTAATCGAATTTGTATGTTGTTCACAAATTGCAATTCCTTCTAAACTTTTCACGCTAATTGAGACCAATACCATGGTATTTTCCAATGAGCGATTCTGGTAGGTGGCGCCCTCTAAGTGTTCGTTAATGTGTTCTTGTGGTGATATTTCCATTGGAACTTTCATGCGCTAACATGCATTTCTTTATATCTAACCGAGAAATGCAGTTAACTATTTACACAGATTTAACTTCTAAAATTTTTTAATATAACGAAATATTTTCTTAAAAGTTTTCATCCCCTATTTCACCCACTTTGCGGTTGAATTTCAAGGAACAGTGAAACATATTTTTATTATCGGAGAACCCAAACACAAATTTTAATGGATTCAACTTGGAAAATGCTTTTATAATAAAATAACTTCTTAATACTTGTCATCCCCTATTTCTCTCCCTTGCGTGACTGAATTTCCCAAAATAGTGACACATGTACCTTTTTATTTCCAATTGGGAAGTCAAATTCACATTTTCATAGATTTCACTTCAAAAATGAAATAGTTTCATTAAACATTAATCCACTATATCACCCACTTAGAAGTTGCATTTCCGAAAACAATGAAAACGTATTTTTTATTTGTACCCAAGAAGTCAAATACCAGTGTTCATAGACGCAGCTTTAAAAAGACTTTACTTCTTTAATAATGATCCATTTTTAAAGAAAATTTCTACACACTGTTTCACCTCCGTTGCTATAAAATTTCTAAAATTCTGAAATACGTATTTCTTTATTTTTGAACGAAGACTCAAATACCAATATTCTTAGATCTTGCTTCAGAACTGCCGCAATAACGACATAGTTCCAAAAAACTTTTCATCTCCTATTTCACTCCCTTAGGGGTGCACTTTAAAAATCTCTTCTTAGACGACGCCTACAGTATAAAATTAACACCCTCTTCAAATTTCAAATTTCTGTTCTTAGTGGTTTGAGTTGGCGGTGATGAGTCAGTCAGGACTGTGTAATTTTTTGAATGATTTTGTGATGCCTTCATTTCATGCACGACTGTACAATTCCGACCTGAGGCCATTTTCAAGTATGTACATTTGACACATTATTAACCCTTGTGATTCTGACATAGGAACAAATCGTATCTATAGACATACTAGACGCATTACAATATACTTTATGGATGATTCTTTAGCAATATATTGTGCCATGTACATCCTTGTTCCTATAACTGCATGCAATGGTCATAAAAGAAATTAGAAAGGTTTTTCGCTATTTTAAGAGCACGTTACTTTCGATTAGTTGTTGCTAAGCATTTATATATAATGTCGATGTTTTCTCGTACTTAACAACAGGAAGATTATAACTGTTTTACAGAAATTCGATAATTAACCTATTTGCCTTTCTTCTCAGTTATATCTTATTATCGTTCATCTTTGATGTAAATATGTCTGTACGTAATTTCTCTGAAGTAAGTTCTAATATTTGTTCTCTTATTGTGGGAGTACGTCATTTTTGAATAGTTGTTACAAAGATCTTGTATATAAATTCGATCACTGTACTTTAATCAAACAGTGAGGTAAACTGTGAGAATCGAGTAAAAACTGCTTCATGGTTATTTGATCTTTCACATTACAGTCATATTTATTAATGAGTGTAGCGATAATTTTACATTCTGTGGTTGCGTATTGCATTGTCGTAGAACTGGTAAAAAGTTACCTAGGAATTTCTCAGTTTGCGTAGACCTTTTTACTCATTTGAAGCTCTGTCTGACTGGTCGCTTAGATGGATGAACCTTCAATTTTCAACATGTAGTGTATTCTTTCTCATGTGCATAATATTCCTTAAGGAGTATGTTGCGTTTTTTAGTGACAGCATGTGCTGGGCTATTAACTATGAAAATAACAGGGCTAACTGGAATTTGTCCGTTATGTATCTTGGGCTGGGCATACAATGATGGTGTTGTTGGATTCATCATTATGGAACCTCTTATGCTTTTTTTCTGTGAGTATAAAGTTGCATCCTTTTAGTGCTTTCTTTAACTGTGCGTTAAATTTGTTGACTGGGTCCCGGTCGACGCTTTTAGTATTATTTTGATCGAAAAATTCTAATACTTTTCTTCTGTAATTGTATGTCAAAGGAATTCTGACATATTCGTCAATGTATTTCCTTTTTCTGATTATTTACTAATTGTATTGTGTTCTTCAAGCTTGTTATTAATCTGACGTATGATACTACTGTCCTTTGCTCTTATATTGGTGCTACTTTTTTGTATCATTTTTGAAATTTTGCAAGTAGTGTTGTTTTCCTCATGAGGTGGCAACTGGGCCATACAAAGCGCTACTGTACTGTTTGCAAAAATATTTTTAATCATATTGCTCCGGAGTGTATATAGTTGCAATGAGTCTGTCTCTGTTATCTTAAATTAGTACTATGAACTAAATTAGGTGTATTTCAATGTTTCCTTTAGTCCGAAGTTTGGTGCAGCTCGTCCTATGCATGCTCTTCGTAACTGCTGCAACCTAAATCTCTTTGAACCTGCTTAGTGTATTCAAGCCTTGGCCTCTCTGTACAGTCTTTGCCCTCCCACACTTTCTTTGATTACCAAATTAACGATTCCATGTTACCTTAGGGTGTGTCCTATCAATCGATCCCTTTATTTAACACAAATTGTGCCCCTAGATTTCTTTTTTCCTCAATTGGATTTAGTTTCTCTTCATTAGTTATTTCATCTACTTATCTGATTTTGAGCTCGTTCTTCCATAGCACCAAATTTTAAAAGTTTCTATTGTTTTGCCGTCTGCTGTGGCCAAGTGGTTCTAGGCGCTTCAGTCTGGGACCACGCGACCTCTACGTCGCAGGTTCGAATCCTGTCTCGGGCATGGATGTGTGTGATGTCCTTAGGTTAGTTAGGTTTAAGTAGTTCTAAGTTCTAGGGGACTGATGACCTGAGATGTTAAGTCCCATAGTGCTCAGAGACATTTTTTCTATTGTTTCCTTGTCTGAACTGTTTGCCATCCACGTTTCACTTTCGTACAAGGCTACACTCAAGAAACATCGTAAGTTATTTTGCTTGGTACGCGCAGACTATTAGTCCTACAGAAGACATGAACAGGACCTTTTAGTAGGAAATCTAATATAGTTAAATTTCGTACTGGGATACGTTTTCGCTAGAGGCCGTAGTTTTCAAGTTATTTAAGAAAAACGTAACTGTGGCCTCCAGCGAAAACGTATCCCAGTACGAAATTTAACTGTATTAAATTTCCTAGAAAAAGGTCCTGCTCATTTCTTTCAGCAGATCTAATAGTTCGCACATATTGTGCGGGAGAGTTTGAAAATCTCGCATGTTGTTTGAGAAGGCCACCTATAACACTACGGGTTGCATAGAACGACAGGTATAGGGATAATTGAAGCACCCTAAATCTGAAGAAGATGCTTTTATAAACGTTCAAATCATGGTAAAGAGGTTTTGATAAAGATTCCATATTTCCAAGTGGGTTATTTTGTATAAATTGCTGCAAATTATCAACAACAATTTCTTTTTTTTACAAATCAGTTTGTTGATAATTTATATTTTCGTTTACTCTGAGCGTGCTTTACTCAACCGTCAATACAAAAAAAAAAAAAAAAAAAAAATGGCTCTGAGCACTATGGGACTTAACATCTATGGTCATCAGTCCCCTAGAACTGAGAACTACTTAAACCTAACTAACCTAAGGAAATCACACAACACCCAGCCATCTCGAGGCAGAGAAAATCCCTGACCCCGCCGGGAATCGAACCCGGGCGTGGGAAGCGAGAAGCTACCGCACGACCACGAGATGCGGGCAACCGTCAATACGAAGTCCTCTTCCGTTCAAGAAACGTACGATGATGTGGAGCAGATAACTACTGCATAGAAGATAAATCGCATATAACTTCAGCTTTTACTTTGTGATCCGTTCAAGATATGGGAACAAAGTTTCTCGGAATATAATAGGGCGCAAAGGAGCACGTATTTGTGTTGCACATTTAATCCAATTAACTTTTGTATCAGCCGTGAGATTGAAGCAAGACCGTTCTTTTAGTGGAACGATACAGTTTTTTAACGACATTCGAAAGTTGGTGAAAGAAGAGTAAGTGATGTAACAGGCATTAATGTTTGAATTGAAAGTTTTTGCAAAAGCATTCGAGATATAAGATAAAATTAAAAGCAAGGCAGCGGCTAGTACTGGCTATTGCGCGTAAACACTGTCAGTTTTTATACCTTGTCGACATCGAACACGATTTTACTAAAATGTTACTGGATAATTATTCGTCATGGATAACCTCACCCACCTGAGAAAAGTATAAGATTGCAAGTAACATAGTCTACTGTGTGAATGAGGTAAGACATGAACAGTGATGGAGGAACCTATCATAGCCCTGTGACACAGACGAGTTTGCATCTGTGTTGCATCCTGTCCGTCAAAAAGCTCTTAAAAGAGTCGCAAATCTACCTAGGCAAGCCATATTAATGCATTTACTTTAGTAGATATTCGCTGCCGAAATGGATCAAAAACTTTATTGAAAATTTACAAATACTGAATGCATCTCGAAGTGCATCCAGTTACTAGAATGAAAAAAAAGTATGGTAACAAGAGCTCTCGCTGTCGTTCCACTCCAACAGGTGATTGTAGTTCCGTCTGTGACCGTGGCAGAAGGCGATTGTATTACAAGAGAGTCGATGGACACGAACATATTTGGATCACCCGTTGAAAATCGCTCCGTCGTGAAAACAATTGTCGTTAACTTTAATGTTGTGTACTGTGATCAGATTTTTGCCTCTATAAGGTATCACACTAGCAGAAGGGTCCCCCACATTGGCCGTAGTAGCTAATGTAACGTTGCCCTACCTTGCAGTAATCGGTTCACAAATGTTTGGCAGGCAAGAAGGATGGAAGCCTGACTGTACGCCAGCGATTGATAAATTCCAAACCTGTCCAACGTGTCTCATATGGTGAGAGCTCTGTTGAAGATCCGTCGCTCACATGGAAAGATCAAACTTGTTAGCCATTTTGGTTCTGTTTGAAATCATAGAAGATGTCACCACATTCCTTATTCTACTTTTTTTCGCCACGAGGAATCATCAGATAATGGCTAATACGACAGTATCGAGCGAGTCGTGGCAATGGCTAAGACAACGGACTATTAAATGCGAGGCACTGATTTCGAATCCCGTACGGTGATTCTGGTCCATATTTTCCACTGTTTCCGTAAATCACTTCAGCATAATTCTGGACTGGTTCCTCTCGAAAGATCACGGCTTGTTTCCTGCCCCTTACAGTAAAGAGTTAATATTGTGATACAACACTGCCGCTTTGACTGACTAGGCGAAACCATGGCGATCTTAATGACACAGTTCGCCAAGCATTTTTAAAACACGGCAGTGCGCTGATATATCAGCACGTCGATTACAGTGAAAACATAAGAAAACATATCGTCGCTACTGGAACCAAAACGGGAATGTGGGTGTTTCGGGGCCCTGTGCGAACTCAGCAGCCGCGATTAAAAAGAAAAGAGTTTGTGATGAGAAATAAAAAGATGTTAAACCTTATAAAAACGAGTACCTCCATGCATAATAGTTAACCACCACAATAACTGGAACATAGCTCACATGTAGAATGCGATATAATTCAAATTAATTGTAAATGAACTATTGTATCCTAACACTTCCTGGCAGATTAAACCTGCGTGCCACACCGAGACTCTAACTCAGGGCCTTTGCTTAACTTAACTACAATTTCGGTTTGCGCTGCGTATGAGAGCGATCGGAACGAAATCGTAATTAATATAAAAAAGTGCAGAAGGCAACAGTGCATTTCACCTTCACTTTGACTGAATGTCCCTCGAGCAGGTTGACACACATTTCAAATTAATTTGCGCTGACCGATGTAATTTAAGCTAATCACAACTTATTTATTCACTCTGCTTTGTAAATAAGAACTGCCAGAAAGAGACAGCAGCTATCCCATGGTAATTGATTTGTGCTGTTGTGATGCTATTATGGATACTCATTTTGCAAATATAGTATCATTGAAAAAATGATGTGAAATGGTTATTATTTCACGAAATACTAATCATCACGATTTTTCCTCTTTCTTTCGCTTTGATCGTATTGTTTGCTTCATCCACTTAGTCCAAATGCAATGGCGTTATAATTTTCGCCTCGGTTACAGAGTTATGTTCCACACGTCTTTACATTGCTATGCTTCTAAATATGAGGGAAATGTGACGTCATAGTCGACGTTATATCGAGTCATCAATCAAAGCTGTCGCCCTTAACCCTATTGTTAACTCGATCTGTGATCATTGTTAAAATGATCTTGTGCACATCCTCCAATAAACTCGACATAAAAAAGATGTTGAACTCTACGCTTGTTTTCCTTCTTCCTGTTGAACTCTATGCTTCTTTCCTTCCTCCCTTTTATATTATACAGACAGTCACTAAAGTTCTGTACGAAGTTGTCTCAATTATCTGTGTTAAAATGTCATACTTCACGTCGTATATTTTTCCCGAAGAGACGGTTTGAATCTACACGAATAAAGAACATAGCCTTTCTAAATTCAGAAACCGAATCTCTTCGATGGTTTCCTGGAGCAACAGTGGAATATTTTTTATCCGGAAAATCCCTCTGTAGACTTGTGAGCTAGCGAACAACACATATGAATGGCTGGGGCAGTTTGGGTACGTACTTTTGGACCAAACACCCCGAGGTACAGTTTCAGTCTCTGGGATTACTGAAGAAATACTTGCATGATAGATTCACTGCTCACTTACAGTTCAACACGTAGTCATGATATCGATATAGCTGTCTGATACATTTTTTCAGTGTTGCTATGAATGTTTTAACATAACTATGAAACAAAATTTATGGGGGAGCATAGTGATTACATGAGGATGTACTAGTGACGTACTATAACATATCAGTACTAGAGCTTGTGGAAGAAAATTTGTACACGAGAGCTCTTGTTACCTTAATTTTTGGATTCACTCTCTGGGCCGATTGAACTTGGTGAACGAATATTCCTGCTGCGTACCTTCCATCCCAGTATGCCATACTCGAGGAATTGCCCGAAGCACACGCGTGAGCATTTTACATTTATTCAGTCAGTAAGCGTATATACAGCCAGAGATAATAAAACTCACAGATGCTAATAATGAACGTCAGAGATTCCAGTAGTGTATTACGAAAACGATGAGTGTTTGTGTTTAAAGATCGTTTGCAGACCATGCAACACACATACCAGCCAAACTGCACGCACCATATTCCCCTTCGTCACTTCGTCCAGATTCGCGAAAATTTTCACAGCAATCTCTGACAGACCGTGCACGTTCAAAAACGGTTGAGCGTTTCACGTGGAAGCGAATATCGATTGTCGAAGAGGAAATCTTCAGCATTTCCGAAATCGATATGTCGAGTAAACAATTCGTGATAACCGGAATTCGGAGCCCTACGTAAACGAAGTGATTGATCACTGTTTAACGACGTATAAGCTTTATCGCTGACCGTGAATATCTAATGTTAATGAGTACAAGGATACGCAGTCTTTGACTGACGTACTTGTCAGAAAATAACTGGAAAACGCACTGCCAAAAATTTGTTCAGTCAACTACTGGGTGGTTGTAAATAAAGTGCGACTACTCATGGAGGTCCAGTATGAGCTGTAATTATTATATGGCAGCGAAAGTTAGTAGATACGCTGATGCGTTAATGCGGAACCGGTTTACTCTGGAAAATATTAGTTCCAGGTTTGTCCACCAGGTGAAGTCTGGCGCTGTGCACTGTATGACATCCACGCTGTTATTTGACAAGCTATAACGTGATTGAAGAGTGTGGCCACTGGTGGTTACCGAGAAGAGAGACCTTGCGCTGTTAGTGACACTGTTATATGTGAAAGGCAGCACTTACGGTACTGCATTGAGGAAGTATCGCCGGCTTACAGGTTTATTATGCCAACCTTCTTCGTCCCTGAAATTTTGTGACTCTTTACGATGTGGGCTTTGGTGTCACAAGTGTTTGCTGTTGCCCAATGCTGACTTTATGGTTACTTTTTGTTCCATAGTTTTGAAATTAAATTAGTAGTTCTTCCGGGGGGGGGGGGGGGGGAGAGAAGGAGTGTTGCGGCCTTTGCACTGCAGGACGTTTTATGGGCTTTCTTATTGGAGGTTAGTCCACATTTTATGACGTTGATTGTTAACAGCGATTTCTATTTTTTGTGTTTTGTTTTAGATTTTATTAATGTTGTCAGTACTGGTGTGAGCAATTTTCCTTAAAAATCTTTCATTGCGCTTTATATTGTAATAGCTGTTCTTAATGTGATCAGCAGTGCTCTAACTTAACCGCTTCTGCTGTAACCGCTCGTAGGCTATAACTGTTTTACTGGTTTCCTTCCAATTGCATTAGTTGCTCCACAACTTAGTACATGTACAAATTAGTGACAATCTGGCACTGTTTGTTTTTTCTTAGGCCTGTTGTTGGCGGGTATTAATTAGACAGTCAGATGGCGTGAGCAGTCCACTCGCTTAATTACGCGCACATGGCCGCTCCGACATTTCACCTTCACTTTGTGCTTTGTAGGAGTCTGATGGGTGTCTATGCAGCACCGGTGACTCGCAAACTTTTCTCGGGGGGTTATATTGTGTGTTCACACATGCTTGCAGGGACCCCCTTTTTTGGACATTTCAGTGTTCGAAAGACCGCCTTTTTATCTTCAACAGTCAATAAATAGATACCTGTTGAAGTTTCCGAAAGTGAAACAACAAACGAAAACATCAAAAAATTGGTAGTGGACAATTTGCGATTATAGGCGTACGAAGTAGATGACGCCATACGCGTCAGGAGAACAAGTACGATGTATTTTACGCGAAGAATTAACTATGACAAAGCTTTGTTCAAGACGGTTATTTGTCAAATACTGACCACAATTAAAGAGGAAAAGGAATTTGTCAACTATGTTTGGACAGTTTAAAAAAGAATCCAAGTGATTCAGTGGGCCCACCTGGTACTGCGCATGTGACGGTGTTCACCACTTCATGCCAGATACAATCTAGTTACCAAAGCAGTAGCAGGAAATCAATCACTCCGTCTTGAGGCCAAGAGTGGCCTACCGGGACCATCCGACTGCCGTGTCCTCCTCAGTGACGGATGCGGATGGGAGGGGCGTGCGGTCAGCACACCGCTCTCTCGGTAGTTATGATGGTATTCTTGACCGAAGCCGCTGCTATGTGGTCGAGTAGTTCCTCAACTGGCGTCACGAGGCTGAGTGCACACCGAAAAATGTCAACAGCGCATGGCGGCCTGGATAGTCACCCATCCAAGAATCCACTGCGGCCAGGCCGTTGCTTAGGAATTCAATCACTCCGCAGAAAATAAGGCGAATTGGATTTCACCTTTCGGAAAGCTTCTGGCCAACCTCTCCTACAACATTAAAAGGATTCATGCAAATCCCAGAGAGCAAAATAACAACTAGGGAATCCTATTTAAGCCTTCGGGACCTATGCGATGAGATTTTTTAGGTGAGGGCGCTAATAGAGATGGGATGAGAAGACACTTGAGAAGAAGCCTGGTTTGTAAAAATACACTTTCCTACCCAAAGACGTGGTAAAACTGAGAAATGTGCAATTTGAATTATTGCAACAATCAACCTAATCAATAGATTTGGTACCCTTTGACTCAGTATATTATCACATCCAAAGAAAATTGTGGCTAGGGAACGTTTTGAAATCGATGCACAGGTTGTGACAGCCGTATGTGGATATTTTGCAGATCTACCTGAATAGCTCTTCATAGATGGAATCTACTCACTGGAAAAAAGAAATCTGACGAGGAGCGTTGACCTAAAACGGGAATACGTCGTGTAGTAAGCGCATTTTGCCGTGTAAGGAAGAACATTTTCCCTACCGGACCGAGAACTTTTCATCCGTTTCTCACACTGATAGGCTGCGTGGCTGGAGGATGCCACGTTAATATGCAGTTTGAGCACTCTTATAAACTACGCCTTTTTTTGTATCGTGCATCTCATGGTGTGTGGGGGAGGGAGGCTGTACTCCATAACTATGTGGGGTAGTCATGAAGTTTTATTTATCACCTCGAAGAAACGAAGTACTTATTCTTTCTATCGCAGGTAAATATCTGCTGTCCTAGTACGAATTGATATCCCCGTGTCACCGTACGGTAGCACACTGCTGTAGCTGAAGCCAAGAACGGTGGCGGTCAGGTTTAGGTAGGTGGGTGCATCCCGGGTTCCCGAGCGTCTGCCGAACCATGACGTCATTGGGCAGCTACTGCGCTATGTCCACGGGACTCGCGCCGATGTTGCTAGTGCTGTGTTGTCGCTTGCTTGAATGTAGTGCGTGATCCGTCTCGTATTCCGGTACGAAGTAATATCTTTTGTAATCATATTAGTTGTCTACAGTATTTTCCGAGTGAAATGAGCAAAAACACATCGTATTGTGCTGTTGCTAAGTGCAGCAACTTTGGGCTCAGAAATGAAGGGCGTTCTTCACCATTGGTTTCCGAAACACTTAGAACTCTGATGTGAATGATTGTCTCGTTGTAAAGTAGAGGACAAGACCAATATTAAAAATGTAAGGATACGTTCTGAACATTTTCGTCCTCAGGATTACAAATGGGACATGCAAAATGCTGAAATCTGCACAAGTCAGATGTAGTTCCATCCCACAAAATACGAAGCTGGCACGGAATTAAACATGTTGCTGTAAGTTCTAACAACTAGGAAGACAACGAAGCAGGAAGCGAACGTAGTAATGTCAGAGCAGTAGGGAAGAGGGCTCTTAAAACATTAGAATTTTTCTCTACTAAGGAAACAAAACTGGACAAGTCAGTCAACACATAAAATCCTTCTAACCCAACTGTTATAATCAAAGAGCAAGGAATTGAGAACTTGCAAAGAGAATTGGCTACAGTGGAAGAATGGAAACACTAAACTAGAACAATAAATTATAGCTATGAAGAAAGCTAAAAAACAGGATGTACCTCTCAAGACATATGTTCCTCCCAGTAAGAACACGGGAAGAGTAAGTAAGGAAGTTCAAATTATATTGTCTCAGTGCTTCACACAAGGATAAATTCGATGTCTGAGAATGGAAAGAAAAAAAAGCGTAAAACGGAGTTCAGAAGCCATTCCAAATTCCTTACTTTAACAGCACTGTCTTCGAAAGCATATGCTTATCTAAGAAGAACGAACTATTCTTTGTTCTGATTATCAACGCTCCAAAACTGGACAAAGCAATTTAAGTGTCAATCAGGCATTTAAATGGAAGTACAATATGTAACTAAGACTAGGTCAGCTATGTTTACACCATTAGAGGCCATGGCTTCTAATTATTGATGAAATGAACTTTGACAGTGGTGTTGCTACTATTCATCAGAGGATATCATACTTGGACCATGTAAGAACATGATAGTAGCCATGATAAGAAGTGTATTTTCTAAGTGGGAGCAGCCAATGTATTACGATTATGATGTGACTATGAAAAGTAATTTTTTGTAGACAGTCATTACAGAACTTGAAGAAGTTGGGTTCCTATTGGAGAAATTATGCAAGTATGTAATAGGGGAGTGGCAAATTGAAAAGTGTGAAAACGACATGGTGAATCGAAAACTAAGACATGTTTTTGAACTCTGCGGATAATGCAAGGAAAATATTGATATTTTTTACGATGTACCGCATTTCCTAAACTTATTAAGAAATCACTTTGTTGACGACGGAATCACCTTGCCCGACGATTCCGAATTTACAAAGATTGTAGTTGGATATGATCTGAAGATTGCAATAGGAGGTCATCTCCAGCCTCAGACAAGTGATCTTTTGATCATCTGGCACTTACCGGAAGTTCAGTAGACTGTGAGTGCAAATGCACGTCAGAACATTAGATTTTTTTGTGGTTTTAGGGCGCACAATTACATTGGTCATTAGCGCCCAGACTAGAATGACTGTATAGCTATTTTCATGTTGCACTGCCCAAGCCATGAGATACGTCCTCCATAAAAATAGCGAAGGAAGCTTCATCGAAATGATAAACTATGGCTCTGAGCACTATGGGACTTAACTTCTGAGGTCATCAGTCCCCTAGAACTTAGAACTACTTAAACCTTACTAACCGAAGGACATCACACACATCCATGCCCGAGGAAGGATTCGAACCTGCGACTGTAGTGGTCGCGCGGTTCCAGACTAGCGCCTAGAACCGCTCGGCCAAGCCGGCCGGCTGATAAACTATGCTTTTGATGTGTTGAACTCGAGACACACCCAAGATCAGAAAGCACCTCTTAGAAGTGATTATGGTTTCAACATCAGAAGTCAAAAAAATTCCATGAAGAGGTTATCGGAAATTTGCTCGGATATGCGAATAGGGAAAAGAAACAGTCTCCCCTCGTTCCAGAAGGATTTGTTACGTCAATAAATGCTCTTTTTGGACTTTTTACAGATGTAAAAATGCCGTGGCAATCTACATCCTGACTGCCAGATTGAATCAAGATTGACTCGAAAATTTATTTTCTAGAATTAGTGGTCTTAATGAATTTTATAATAACCCGACAATCTTCGAGGTTAGAAATGGAATTCATTTACTAGTATTGACTGACAATTCTACAGATATACATTTGTCCCTTGGTGCTTTCAGTGCACAGGACAAAGAGCCAAATTCTGCAGAAGAAACAGCGGGCGAATTCGAGAATTTTATTTCTAGTAAGTTATTCAAAGAAGTAACTGACACGTCACGTCACGACACATCCGATTAAGAAGATCTGCATCGAGACTGCGATCTTAGTGCACTCCAGAGAAGACATTACTCATGATACCTTAATATACTTGGCGGAATACATAGCATTCAAGTGCAAATAAAAGGACAATTCATTAGGAATTACAACAGCAAAATGCCATGTCGACGCAAAATTAACAGCTAAACAAAAAAAAGAAGGCTTACTTCCTCATCACCTGAGTGGTTTGCTACAATATAAAATTTCAAAATTAATTTTGCATCTTTTCATGGAGCAAATGTTTCACGTTGCAAACATGTGATGGAATCATTAGCAGCGCTAGTACAATAAGGATTTCCCACAATCGAAAAGAAAATCATTGGTTTGAATGTAAGAACGGGAACTTTCATCCAATTAGATTTCTGAATAAAAGAGCCAAATGGCATGCAAGGAAGCTGGCTTTGGCGAAAAGATATCTTCTCTGGACTGCGCCGTCTTCAGCAACTTCGAACTAAATTTACCGCGTCAACATCTGCAGGTAAGTTTCGTAATCTATATCATAATAGACTCATAGACAGCTAGATTTGGAGGTTAACAAGTGTTGTTATCAGTGCTTTTTCCGCTTAACATTCCCTTTAGAATATTTCAGAAACTACTTCTTTCGATTCATCTTGAACCAAATCACTCAGATGCTGAAAATGGAATGCAAAGAGACTGGAAAAATTGTTTTTCAATGTGAAATTCCCATCGCCGAGAGCGTGACTGCGCTAGCACTGGTTGCCAAGTGACGTATCACGTCGCTGACCCATCAGAGCGTACGCGCCTGTGTGGCCTACCTTTGTAGTCTGTATGCTTAGGAGTTTAGGGGCCAAACCGCATATAACCCTGGGTTCGATGTGGGGCGGCGGGGGGGGGGGGGGGGGTGAGGGGGGGAGGGGGGGGGTGAGTGGACTGCTGTAGCCTGTTCTGGGGTTGTGAACCACTGAGTGCTACGGCGGGTACGAAGCGTCTCCGTCGTTTCTAGGTCCCCAGTTCAATACAATACAATACACTGTATGTCCATCTTTTTAGACATGGTTGCTGGACTCGGCTGTTCGATAGAGGGTGTCAAATTAAATACCTTTCAGCGGTCAATTTTCAACCTTATTGTATTTGGCAACCAATGTCAGCGGTTTACTACGCCATCTTCAGGCTCTTGACCGACATGCGGGAAGAATCTACCACGTTTGTGATCAAAACAGGGGCCAGCAACACTGGTATTATTAGATACTTGCTACATTTATCACTTCAGAAGTCACCTGCAGGCTCGTTCGCGAATGGAACTACAGGGAACCAAAATGAAAAGGCGCAGATTTTTAGAAAGTACGGGTATCGTTTGGTAGTCCGGCCATCCTGATATAGGTTTTCCACGATTTTCCTATATCTGTTCAGGCAAATGTCGGGATGGTTCCTTTGAAAGGGCACCGCCGACTTCTTTCCCCATCATTCCGTATTCTGATGGGATTGGTGACTTCGCTATTTGGTCCCTTCCCCCAAATCAGTCAACCAACCAACCGTCGTTTGGTAGATCGTTTTCTGCATTTGAAAGGGAACACTGATGCAACAATCTACTGAGTTGGTGGAAGTTTAGGGCAACAATGGCACCGTCATAAGACTTAATGGTTACAGGACGCAGTCGCTTCGAGTGGTCAAACAACTCTGAATGACGAGAAAAAAGCGGCAGAGCAGCTGTCTGTATAGTATCGGGAATCGCAAGAGTAGTGGAGGCATGATCCTCCAAGATTAGTGCGTCACTATCATGACGGTAGCGGAAGAAGTCAAAGTCTGTAGCGGACCAGTTTTCAACATTTAGAGCAAGATTTTTTAACATGCCAAAAGATCGGCCGCTGGGTTCCGCGACTGCTCACATCCATTCACGAATCAACTCAAGCCGAAGCAGTAGCGAAAGTGTTGCTGCTGTGCCAGGCCAATCCAGACGCCTTCCTTAGCTGCCTAATCACAGTGCTGGGTGAAACACTATGACACCAAGCATTCACCGCCGCCGGAGAAGGCGGCGACCCAACCGTCATTGGGCAAGTGACGCCGAGAGTTATTTTGGGACTGTCATGGTGTGGTGTTGAAATATGCTTGTAATTTGCGAACCACCACTGGAGCATACTACCGATATCTCCTGTTGGGACTGCGGGAAGCTTTGCAGCTCATTCTGCAAAGGACTCAGTCAAATACGCTGCTTCCACAGGTAATCAAATTTTTCCCCATCCTCGTATTCTTCTGACATGGCACCCAGCCAGTTCTTTTTCTTTAACTCGCCTGAAGAAGCCATTGCGTGAAAAGCATTTACACAATGACGACGACATGATTTTTGAGGTGGAACGTTTCTTGAACAGCCAAAATTCAGACTTCTACAACAAAAGGCTCCGTCAACTCATCCATCGTTGGGAAAAACGTGTCGCATTGAACGGTTAATATGTAGAGGGAGGTCTAAACGCCATCACCAGGTTCCATGGTCGCAGCTTGAGGTTTTCGTGGTAACGATTAGAACGTTGTGACTACCACTGTTTATTGTATCTCAGAGGAATCAAAAGAGTATTATATTTGTGCATATACGTTGGCTCTGGTTACATCTCGACTACGAATATTGCTTCCAGCCACAACACAAAACAGCTCGCTACAATATATGTCTTTAGGCTTAGCAACATACACGGGTGGGGGGGGGGGGGGGTGGGGGGAGGGGAGGGGGAGGTAGTTTATGAACATCTTTTGAAAAACTCTAATCTGGTGAGTTTATTTATATTTTAAAATTCTGCAAAAAAATTCATTGTTTTTAATGAGTTCTTGTAGCAGATTACACGTATGCTTTTAATTTTTCATTTAAACTTAACCCAAAACTTCAGTTCTCCGTAATAGACATCATGTTCCCTAATGAATGTCGTGTTCAATATTCCCATGTTAAGCAGGGATGGCTAGAAGACAAATGTAAGGATGTAGAGGCTCATCTCACTAGGGGTAAGATAGATACTGCCTACAGGAAAATTAAAGAGACCTTTGGAGAAAAGAGGACCACTTGTATGAACATCAAGAGCTCAGATGGAAACCCAGTTCTAAGCAAGGAAGGGAAAGCAGAAAGGTGGAAGGAGTATATAGAGGGTCTATACAAGGGCGATGTACTTGAGGACAATATTATGGAAATGGAAGAGGATGTAGATGAAGATGAAATGGGAGATACGCTACTGCGTGAAGAGTTTGACAGAGCACTGAAAGACCTGAGTCGAAACAAGGCCCCCGGAGTAGACAACATTCCATTGGAACTACTGACAGCCTAGGGAGTGCCAGTCCTGACAAAACTCTACCATCTGGTGAGCAAGATGTATGAAACAGGCGAAATACTCTCAGACTTCAAGAAGAATATAATAATTCCAATCCCAAAGAAAGCAGATGTTGACAGATGTGATAATTACCGAAGAATAAGTTTAATAAGACACAGCTGCAAAATACTAAAGCGAATTCTTTACAGACGAATGGAAAAACTAGTAGAAGCCGACCTCGGGGGAGATCAGTTTGAATTCCGTAGAAATACTGGAACACGTGAGGCTATACTGACCTTACGACTTATCTTAGAAGAAAGATTAAGGAAAGGCAAACCTACATTTCTAGCATTTGTAGACTTAGAGAAAGCTTTTGACAATGTTGACTGGAATATTCTTACAAATTCTGAAGGTGGCAGGGGTACAATACAGGGAGCTAAAGGCTATTTACAATTTGTACAGAAACCAGATGGCAGTTATAAGAGTCGTGCGACATGAAAGGGATGCAGTTGTTGGGAAGGGAGTAAGACAGGGTTGTAGCCTCTCCCCGATGTTATTCAATCTGGCCGATGGCATTGTAATTCTGTCAGAGACAGCAAAGGACTTGGAAGAGCAGTTGAATGGAATGGATAGCGTCTTGAAAGGAGGATATAAGATGAACATCAACAAAAGGAAAACGACGATAATGGAATGTAGTCAAATTAAGTCGGGTGATGCTGAGGGAATTAGATTAGGAAATGAGACACTTAAAGTAACAAAGGAGTTTTGGTATTTGGGTAGCAAAATAACTGCTGATGGTCGAAGTAGAGAGGATATAAAATGTAGACTGGCAATGGCAAGGAAAGCGTTTCTGAAGAAGAGAAATTTGTTAACATAGAGTATAGATTTAAATGTCAGTAAGTCATTTCTGAAAGTATTTGTATGGAGCGTAGCCATGTATGGAAGTGAAACATGACGATAAATAGTTTGGACAAGAAGAGAATAGAAGTTTTCGAAATGTGGTGCTACAGAAGAATGCTGAAGATTAGATGGGTAGATCACATAACTAATGAGGAAGTATTGTATAGGATTGGGGAGAAGAGAAGTTTGTGGCACAACTTGACCAGAAGAAGGGATCGGTTGGTAGGACATGTTCTGAGGCATCAAGGGATCACCAATTTAGTATTGGAGGGCAGCGTGGAGGGTAAAAGTCGTAGAGGGAGAACAAGAGATGAATACATTAAGCAGATTCAGAAGGATGTAGGTTGCAGTAGGTACTGGGAGATGAAGAAGCTTGCACAGGATAGAGTAGCATGGAGGGCTGCATCAAACCAGTCTCTGGACTGAAGACCACAACAACAACATGCCTCAATCGACAAAAATGGAACCCTTATAGAATAGCTTTGTTGTTCGTTTGTCTGTCTGTCCGACTGTTAAAAACTGGAACGAGTAGACGTATGAAGTTGAAATTTATGTCAGATAGTGAAGTCTGTGGCCCTATGGTCCCTTGGCGGAGTAAAAATTTGAAGCTTATAAGTCAACGCAGTCAAAAGATAGATACTCGCCAACGCGCTCATTAAAACCAATATGGTACTTCCCCCTGACGTATAATCATGAAATTTGGTAAGACGTAAGGTTTCACAGAACAAGTAAAGCGAAAACACGAAATTTTTAATTTGTAAAAAATGGTTCAAATGACTCTGAGCACTATGGGACTTAACATCTGAGGTCTTCAGTCCCCTAGAACTTAGAACTACTTAAACCTAAGTAACCTCAGGACGTCACACACATCCATGCCCGAGGCAGGATTAGAACCTGCCACCGTAGCAGTCGCGTGGTTCCGGACTGCAGCGCCTAGAACCGCACGTCCACCGCGGCTGGCATAATTAAGTTTGCATGGATGCCGCAGTACGCGAGTCTTACTCGCACCTGGCCAGTTTTTATTTTCGAGTGGGCATAAAGTACGCCTCCCCCCTGTCCCGCACCTTGGTAATGCGCGTTATGGAAAGTGCATTAATACTGCTAGGGTTAAGCACGAGATCATGTGACCCATAAGTTTCAGCAGGGGTGAAATTTGCACGCTAGATTGATCAGCGAAGTGTAATTGGCCAGCACGAACACTGCTGTTTGCGTTGGCAAAGTTACTGAGGCTGCAGAGCGAGTAGGTGTGTTCCGCGGCGGGGGCTACAGGTGTCTGCCGCGGGGCACTGCAGCCCGGGGGTCGGGACAGGCGCAGCGGCAGCGGGCCTTACCAGCTCCTCCAGCGGAGGGCAGCGGCCAGCAGGATGGCGGCGATCGGGTCCATGCCGTCCGCTCAGAGGCCGGCGGCACACTGCACGCTGGACGCACGCCCCCGCACCCGCCCCTCCGCTATCGAGCGCCTTCCGACGTCACCCCGCCCCCACATCACCCCCCACCTCTTCCCGTGCCACGCTGCTTCCGACCGGCTACTTATGCTATGAGATATTAAATCGTTAAGCTAACTTAGGGAATGCAGCTGTGTAATGCCCATATTTCGACAGGTGATACAGCCTGCCATTTTAGAGGCACAAATGAAACGAGATGTCGCTGTGTACGGCTGTTTTATTCCCCGCTGAGCGGCGCTACATCAACCAGGAAACAGAAAGATTGTGGTCTATTAGTTTCCGTCATTATGTTTATTTATTTATCTATTTATTGTTCCGTGGGACCAAATTAAGGAGAAGTCTCCATGGTCATGGAACGAGTCAATACATGAAATTATAACACAATAGTAGAAACAGATAAAATGAAATATAAAAAACATATTCAGGCGACAAGTCGTAAGTTTAAATAAAGAAAATCAACAATGTAACACTGGATTTTGCTTAATTTTTTAGCTCTTCCAGGAGCTCCTCGACAGAATAGAAGGAGTGAGCCATGAGGAAACTCTTCAGTTTAGACTTAAAAGAGTTTGGGCTACTGCTAAGATTTTTGAGTTCTTGTGGTAGCTTATTGAAAATGGATGCAGCAGAATACTGAACTCTTTTCTGCACAAGAGTCAAGGAAGTGCATTCCACATGCAGATTTGATTTCTGCCTAATATTAACTGAGTGAAAGCTGCTAACTCTTGGGAATAGGCTAATATTGCTAACAACAAACGACATTAAAGAAAATATATACTGTGAGGGCAATGTCAGAATTCCCAGACTATTGAATAGAATTTGCCTACTGAGCCACTTCTCGGAGTGCGATGCTGAGCTGGGGGCAATCTAGAACCTACTGGGAAATATGCATAGCTGGGCATAAGAACGCTCTTACGTTAATCGCTATCTGACGAAGTTAAGTTTCCGAATATAACTTTTAAGTTACTTTAAAAAACTTTAACGGACTCATTTAACTTCCATTACCTTTCACCGAGTCTTTTCTTTCTGTCACTGTTGCCTTGTCCCGCGCTGACGCTGGGTCGGCATTGTTAGGAACGGATTTGGCAAGGTTAGTGGAAAGGGGTGGCCGGAGTGAATTAATGGAACAGTGCGAGCGTGTTCAGATGTCTGCAAGTCGTGTAACTGAGGCGGAACGTGGGGCCAGCCCGGTATTAACTTTGCGGGATGTGGAAAACCGCCTAAAAACCACATTCAGACTGGCTGGCACACCGGCCCTCGTCGTTAATCCGCCGGGTTGATTCGATCCTGGGCCGGCCGTCTACACGAGTCCAGGAAGCAGCGCGTTAGTGCTCGCGGCTACCCTGGCGGGTACCTTTCACCGAGTCAGTTAATCCTTAATTATGTAACTACTATTTATATCACAAAGGACGTGGGAATCACGTTCTAACAAGTTCGGGCCATGCAGATGGGTGGCCAGGCAGGGGTCGCGCGTTTACCCTAAACAATAAAGTGCGAGCGAGATTAGCGTGCTGTTAGCTGTTTATTGTTGTGTTTACTGCGTTGCATGAAGTATTACTGTTTCTTAGTGGACTGAGTGTGGAAAGTAAGTCATGGAATCGGATTCTAGCTCTAACAACACTGCAAAGAGAAGCCCAGTAGTAGCACCTATGTAAAAAGAAAAGCCCACAGTCTTAGTCAAAATGTGACTGGACATGCAATCAAAAGACTCATTCAGCGATGCGGTATTTCTTTGAGAACAGATTTTAGTAAATTAATTTGTTAAATGCAATACCCCTATACCCCAGACTACTGCACTCAAACGACTTTTTTCTGTGGGCAAAGACATTTTGTCTCCAAAAGTAGCCTTTCTCTCAGATGAAAACTTCAACATGTTGATGTTCATGAATGGAAATATGCATCTGATGTCGAATACTTTCTGATTCTTTTACATTTTGATTCTCCTGTGATTTAACAATGATAACTAAAAAAAATAAAATTTATAATTATCTTATTACACAACTAAATGATTATTTATTTTTATAGTTATTTATAATTATAAAACTAAGTGATTAAATAATTAAACTGTTTTCATACTTATCTTCAATGTGTTACTGAACTTGCCCAACCAAAATACTTTTATTTAAGCAACGGTAAAAGATTTCGTTCAATTGATAAGTTCACTACAACTGGCAACAAAAAGCTTACGAATACGAGTTAGCAATTGACGATTAACTTTACGAGGTGCATTCATGTTCTAAGGCCTCCGATTTTTTTTCTCCGGCCTGGAAAGAGATAGAAACATGCGCATTGTTTTAAAATATCAATACGTCCCAGAGATGGCAGCACCGCACGGCAGATGGAATTTTACCCCCAGCGGCGAGAATGAGAACTGTTTTAAATACTTAAAATGGCGATGGTTTCTGAATTTGCGTGGTGTTAAACCAATTGAAATTCATCGACAGTTGAAGGAGACTTGTGGCGATGGAGTTATGGATGTGTCGAAAGTTTAATGAAGGCAGAGCATCGTGTGACAACAAACCCAAACAACCTCGGGGCCCGCACAAGCCGGTCTGACGACATGATCGAGAAAGTGGAGAGGATTGTTTTGGGGGATCGCCGAATGACTGTTGAACAGATCGCCTCCAAAGTTGGCATTTCTGTGGGTTCTGTGCACACAATCCTGCATGACGACCTGAAAATGCGAAAAGTGTCATCCAGGTGGGTGCTACGAATGCTGACGGACGACCACATGGCTGCCCGTGTGGCATGTTGCTAAGCAATGTTGACGCGCAACGACAGCATGAATGGGACTTTCTTTTCGTCGGTTGTGACAATGGATGAGACGTGGATGCCATTTTTCAATCCAGAAACAAAGCGCCAGTAAGCTCAATGGTAGCACACAGATTCACCGCCACCAAAAAAATTTCGGGTGAACGCCAGTTCTGAAAAAATGATGGTGTCCATGTTCTGGGACAGCGAGGGCGTAATCCTTATCCATTGCGTTCCAAAGGGCACTACGGTAACAGGTGCATCCTACGAAAATGTTTTGAAGAACAAATTCCTTCCTGCACTGCAACAAAAACGTCCGGGAAGGGCTGAAGGGCTGCGCGTGTGTTGTTTCACCAAGACAACGCACCCGCACATCGAGCTAACGTTACGCAACAGTTCCTTCGTGATAACAACTTTGAAGTGATTCCTCATGCTCCCTACTCACCTGACCTGGCTCCTAGTGACTTTTGGCTTTTTCCAACAATGAAAGACACTCTCCGTGGCCGCACATTCACCAGCCGTGCTGCTATTGCCTCAGCGATTTTCCAGTGGTCAAAACAGACTCCTAAAGAAGCCTTCGTCGCTGCCATGGAATCATGGCGTCAACGTTGTGAAAAATGTGTACGTCTGCAGGGCGATTACGTCGAGAAGTAACGCCAGTTTCATCGATTTCAGGTGAGTAGTTAATTAGAAAAAAAAATCGGAGGCCTTAGAACTTGAATGCACCTCGTAACTTCCGATAAATCTCTTGCAAAGTAACGCTTTAACGATAACGAAGAAGTTAACTTTTGATTAACGTTGCCCTGCTATGGAAATATATGACCGCTACGTCATGGGAAGCTACTTATCTGTTTGTTAATTCACAAAAACCGTATTCCACGATCATTTTATGTAACTTACATCTTTGATTTCGTTCGTATCGAGAGTTTAGGCGGGATTAGTTGTTACACGGTACTATTTTGAGAAGTGATGCGTAAAATTGTGGCTGAGGATGCAAGAGTGCAAGAGTGTACTAGGCTGCAGTTATAAAATTTCTGTGACTATTTGACAAAGAAACTAAGAATAAATGGGATCATTATTCAAGATAATTGTGGCACCTAACATATTGCTAGACGGGTGAAAGATCTCCTGCGCGCGTCGTTTGGTGATGATCGTGTGCTCAGCCTCCACTTTCGTCATGCTTGGCCTCCCAGGCCCCCAGACCTCAGTCTGTGGGATTATTGGCTTTGGGGTTACCTGAAGTCGCAAGTGTATCGTGATCGACCGATATCCCTAGGGATGCTGAAAGACAACATCCGACGCCAATGCCTCACCATAACTCCGGACATGCTTTACAGTGCTGTTCACAACATTATTCCTCGACTACAGCTATTGTTGAGGAATGATGGTGGACGTATTGGGCATTTCCTGTTAAGAACATCATCTTTGCTTTGTCTTACTTTTAATTATTGCTGTTCTGATCAGATGGACCGCTATCTGTCGGACATATTTTGAACTTTTGTATTTTTTTTTTGTTCTAATAAAACCCCATGTCACTCCAAGCATGTATGTCAATTTGTACCTCTCTATCTACATTATTCCGTGATTTATTCACTTTTCAAATTTATACTGAGTTTCTAATCACCCGGTACAGCGACCTCAACTCGGCATCACACTCCAAGAAGTCGCCTGGTAGGCGGATTCTAATGACTCGATGACGGAGTTTCTCTGTTTGTGGCATTCAGATGAAACAATAAACAACTATTTTTGACTAATAGGTACGTTGCTAATGTTGCTGTCACTCACAGCCTGGGCATGACTATTATTTATGGAGCATATTTCCTTCATTCCTGTTTAACACACGTCTTCTCCATCGAGCTACTCTAGGTATTCCTTTGTTCGAATGGAAGTAGCTTCATTCGTCGACAAGTGTACAGACTGTGTAGCCATAAAGCTGACGCAAAGATACTGTGTAGATCTAACTTCGTTTGTGGACTGCACCATGAACAGATATCGTTAGGAGGCAAGTGTCGACTTATCAGAATCAGCCCATTAACTAGGAATGGGGCTGGTTCGATAGGACCCGGGGCCATTGTAATGCTCTCATGTTGGATCACATCCAACATCCTTAAACTGGAGGATCTGGCTGCTTCGTACAGTGTGTAGCTAAGGTGAAATCGCGTTTGAACGAAGGTTGTGCAAACCATGAGGAGACTTATACGATTTGCATCCATATTCGATAGGACCCGGGGCCATTGTAATGCTCTCATGTTGGATCACATCCAAAATCCTTAAACTGGAGGATCTGGCTGCTTCGTACAGTGTGTAGCTAAGGTGAAATCGCGTTTGAACGAAGGTTGTGCAAACTATGAGGAGACTTATACGATTTGCATCCATATTCTTGTCATAAACAAAATTTAATACTTTGACTGCCTTCATACATCAAAGTTTCAAATTGCATAGGTTGAGGAATCTATGACAACGTCTCGTACAGATCAAGCCCAATAACTTCACTGAGGTTTTGAAATACAGATCGGTGCGTGTCATCCAATGTTCTGGTAAATTTTAAAGGAACGATATGCACGGCTAATAACATACAAACAGGTTTTCCAGTATAAAATTTAAAATTTGAAATCTCTGGAATGCCAGATGGAGTTGGCGAGCAATGGTTGGGACAGGACAGAAAGAAAAGTCGCTCATAAATAACGAATGTTGAGCTGGACTCCTAAGTGTGGAAGAAATTCTGCTTGTAGCTGTAGTGAAAAGAGTAATGATGACAATGCTACTCTGGAGGAGTCGGTTGAAAGAATAACTAATGAATTTTTTGAAATGTGTAAGTAAGATCAACTTCATATTTGCAGTAGTCGTAACATATGTGCTATGCTTTGCTTTTATCTGCGCTATAGCTATTTTATGTGTAGTAGCAACCATAAATTTTCACCATAGGCTGGCCTGAGAAGCCAAATTATGATTCGTGAATAAATGAAATTGTTACAGAATTGTTTTTCCTTTTTTAATTAAATATATAGTCTTCTTTTAGAAACGTCCTTGATGTGTGCTAGTTTTTTTGAAGAGCTCGTATTTCCTTTTTCAATAATATTAAGTATGATTGCTTCCTACAGGGTAGTTTCCTTTCATTTCTTCAATTTTTTTTCTTGTTACAGTCTTACTTTCTGCTGATACTAATTCCTGTTGTTGAACTGCGTTTCACCCTTGACCCAGTTTCTATCCTAGAAGATTCCTCTATTGTTATTTTATTTAACAAATTCCTGGCCTCTTCTTTCATTTATTGCATTGCTCCCTTCAGTATAAAAAGTAAAAAGTAGTTTTAAACTACAGACCTTCATGATATCCCTCTTAATATATGCTTGTCTCATGGCATTTCATTTTCATTATCTGACTTCGGAATTTTCGATATTGTAACTCATTTATATCTTTGTTGCTCGCCCCTGCTGTCCATAAGATTAGATACACGTAAGCCTTTCTGCTTTAAAACTGTAAGTATACGTGAAAAAGTGTAGTTCATAACTAAATATGTTGTGGTCTGTTTCTGCTAATGTATCAATTTAACAGCTGCCTTAAGTAACTACAAGAGTAGTGGTTTGTATTCAGTGTTTTTAGTTTCCTGCGTTCCCGATTGAAGTGCTTACGGCTGAAACTATTGTCAGTACTAATATGAATAGAAGACTAAGAACAAATAGTTGCATCGTTTTAACTTTGTAAATATGCCCTGAGAACAGAACTACTATTTAGTAGCAAATGGATATTTTGTATTTAACGATAAAGGCAAAAAGAAAAACCGATATTTTTTAAATGGTAAAAGCAAAACGACCGTAAAGCGAAGTTATTGGTTACTTACAGCAACAGCTTTTAACACAGAGTCATACTTAAATGCAGTATGTTAGCGGGCCAGTGAGGCGGAGGTAGTTCTCTGAGGCTGTAACTTAGAACTATAGTTAAAAACTATCTAATACACTAACTATTCCTGCTGCTAGTAATATACCACTACGAATCTACCACTAATTACACACACTCTGGTTACAGAAACAATAGTTACACATAAATAAACATAAAAATTAATCCAAGTCGTGTACACACAATCAAATCTTCAAAATTTAATAGCACAATTACTGAGGTGTGAAGCACTAAGTGTGAGACTGTGTAAGCGTTTCTGAAGGAGCACCTCCTGCATCGCTGACGCCTTGTGCAGCTGTATTTATATTTTTTAGCACACGTGACTGTAACTTAAGTCTAATGTAAAAAACGACCAGTGAAACAAAATAAAAGATGTGAGATGTGATTTGAAATAAGGATGATTAGATCGTTTTAATAGTGTATTGAAGAGTAATATTTCGTTGTTTCACTTATGAAAAGTAAAAGAAAATAAAAACTCCAACCAGAAAGTAAGTTTCTTTTATATGTTACAGCTTACCAGCAGGCAGGTATAAATTTCTTGTTTCGTGCACAACACTCACAACTTCATGCAATGAATATGCAATGTATCACTATCATGCAATGACTACATCTGCTGAGATTATCTTGCTTTATCTACCATTCATATTATACAAGGTGAGTAAATTAAAACAGGCCCTGAAGATATTTAGTGCACTTTAAGATAGGTAACCCAACTTAAATCACGTGGCCTGGGCGAGAATGATGTAAGTCGGGTTATCTATCTTAAGGTGCACTAAATATTTTCACAGCCTGTTTTATTGTACTTATCCTGTATATGCAACTAACATGTGTAATAATGGAAAGACACATCCAGCTAAAAGACTTACGTCTGTTCCAACGTAAGCAGATAATTATAATGAACTGATCTTTGTTGCTGTATCAAATACCGATATTATACATGAAATATTAAAAGTATCTTGGGAGATATTTTACATCAGCTGTTAAACTCTGCAGTCACAAATTTCTGTTGTTAGGCTATGTAGAATCCGAAAGGTTCAAAAATTATTTCACTCTACATGAATTCTCTTTTCCGAAGTCATGTAAATCTGTACATTGACGGGCTGAATGACGCCAATCAACCGCCCGTATGTAGCAAGGAAAACGAATTTTTTTCCTGAATTTCAGCAGAACATTGTAGGTTTTGTCCACATCGGAGAATAATAGAATCATTTGTATGATTTAGCTAAGCAAGTAGGCACAACTGATTCTTGAAACAGCTATCTTTTATTAATGAGTACCAAAACGATGTTTCCCTTGACGTTTGACGTAACGAGAAACACACTCGCAAAGAATCCTTATTTTGGTCATTTTGACCTACACATCATAAGAATGACATTGACACTATCTTTACCATTTAAAGAAAAAATCGGAAGAATCTTGATAGAGACATGCGGTTAAGAGGAACACTGCAAAATTCGTAAACGGTGCAGTTATATCGTCTTCAATGTTATTTCTTAAATACTATTTTTTTCCTCGTTGTTTCTCGAATCTCATTAAAACTGACTTAATAGCGTATGAATACGCACTGATTTTGCGTTTTGGAGATGAATCAGTGGTCATAACAGAAATTTTGCGTCACGAGCCTGTAGAGAAGTGGAGAGAATTTGGGGCAAGCTCATAGGATGTCGCAAGGCGCGCGGCTTGCGTTCACCCCTTGCATGACGCACAAAACGTAATTTTCTTAAGAGACCGTAAGAGATTGGAGCCGCTTTTCTCCGTCTCGTGGGACGGTGCCCTCATCTTATGACTATGAAGCACTGAACCCTGTCCCTTCCAACACCCGCGCAATCTGCCCCGTCGTTCTACGTCTTTTATCTTTTGCACTGGTACTTTCTTCGGTTAATAAAACTTTCTTTACTCTAAATTCTAACTGTCCGAAGTTTCACTGCCGAGTTTGATACGCAAAAACGTGAATGTGCAGACCTACCCCAGACTTATAACGTTAAAAAGGAATGGAAAATGGTTTAACAACTCTAGTATCTTCGCTCCATCTATGTCAACGTTTTGGATTATGGAGTTCTCCGAAGACGATGGCGAGGAGATCGTCTGGATTATTCTACTCAGCTATCTACGAATATGTACCGTGAGATCGACTTACAGGTTATTGCTCCCTGTCCTGCCAACGGCGTCAGTGGACGGTTCTAGTGCAATGGCGTGTGGTTAGCATAACGCATTTATGGCTGTTTATAATGTTTACCCGAATAAAAGCAGCTACTTCTTCCTCAGCTAGCTATAAAGTTTTCCTATTTAAAGTGCTTGAACCTTTCACGAGTCAGTCCTTACGCGAAGAAAATATTGTGAGTGTTTGGGACTGAACTCAGTTCTACAGATTAGTAGTGAGTTATGCAATTGTATAACTACGAAGATGTAAAAGAAATGCTTATTCAGTATACAACGGGTACGTCATAATTAACAGCGAAAACCTACACAAGTGGGCGTGTAGTATGATAAAAGCAAAAGAAAGTTTCAGTACATTTGGGTCCGAGATATTTGCGAATGTGTGATTACTAACCGCGACTCATATCAATATGAAATATTGACCTAGTTAGTCAGATGTGGTTCAAATGTAAACTTTTCAACTAATTCATCTCCTTGGGCTTAAATTTGACCTAAATGTACATGCTGTTCATGAGTTGCCACGTCAGCAGCGTTTCTCACTGCAAGTATGACTGGGGTCGGTTGTCTCGTTGGGCCACTAGCTGATGGACGAGGCTGTTTCAATTTCTGCTTGAGGATGTCCTCCCTTCTACCACGTCAAGGAATCTGATGCATGCATGACGAGGACCGGTACCATTTTTTGGGTTTGTAAGGCAACAACGGGCGCGCTAAAATGGCCCAAAATGTGTATAGCCCGAGCGGCGCCCGTGCATTGGTCTCGAAGATCACTGGACCTCAGTCTTGTCGATTTTTCTGTCCGGGGCTGTCCTAAAAATACAGTGTACTGCACTCACGTTGATGCGGTTGAAGAAACGGGGTAACGGATTCCAAGGTCTATATCTACGTTGTCTACATCGATGCTTCGCAAGCCACCAGACTGTGTGTGACGGAGTGTCCTCCTGGTACCGCTAACTAGTCCCCTCTTCCCTGTTCCACTCTCGAATGCAGCGTGGGAGAATGATTATCGATAAGCCTTTCTATTAGCTCTAATTTCTCGAATTTTCCTATCGCGGTCATTTCGCGAGATGAATGCGGAAGGAAGTAATACGCTGTCCGACTCTTCTCGGAAAGTTCTCTCTTGAGATTTCAGTGTAAACGTCTCCATGATGCATAACGTCTCCCTTGTCGCTTCTGCCATCACAGCTCTCGCGCCGACGAAGCGATCCCGCGACGTAACGTGCCGCTCTTTGTTGGGTCTTCTCTATCTCTTTTACCAGTCCTACCTGGTAAGTTCCAAGACAGCCGAACATAACCCAAGAATCGGTCGAACGAGCGCAACATGACCCAAGAATCGGTCGCACGAGCGCCTTGTAAGCTACTTCTTTCTTGGATGAGTTACATTTCCTTCAGAGTCTTCCCCTGAATCTCTGTTTGGCATCTGCTTTACCTACTGTTTGTTTCATCTGGTCATAAGATTATTATAATTATTCCTAGAAATATTACAGAGGTTTGTGTTTCCAGCAGCTTGTCATCAATAGTGCAATTGTACAGAACTAGATTTCTTTTCCTATTTATGCACAATACATTAAGTTTATTTACGTTCAGTGTAAACTGCCAGTTCCTGCACCATTCATCAATTCTGTGGAGACCATTCTGCGAATCGATTCTGTCTTCTGGCATCGCTGCTTTCTTGTAAAGAACCGTATCATCTGCAAACAGTCTTGAAAAGCTTCCAATGCTTCCTACTAGATCATTTATATACATTGTAAACAGCAACGGTCCTATCACACTTGCTTGGGGTACTCCTGAAATTACATTTACAATTGCAGTTCTTGTTCCGTTGAGAGGAATGTGTTGAGTTCTATCTGAAGGCAGGTCTTGAATACAGTTGGAAATCTGGTCGGATACTCGGTAAGCTTTTATTCTCCCTAAAGGGCAGTGCTGGACAGAGTCTAATGCCTTCCTGAAGTCATCGACTTGAGCGCCGTTGTCTACAGTAGTATGGCTCTCATGAAGGAACAGAAAGAGCTGAGTTTCGCAAGATCTCTGTTTGCGGATTCCACGCTGATTTTTATATAGGAAATATTCGTTCTCCAAAAACGAGACTGGCTTCAACGATATAGGTCTATAATCACGTACAGCTGCCCTACGACCCATATTAAAAATAGGAAAGGCTTGCATTTTTTTCTAGTAGCTAGTTTGCTCCAGCGAACTACGATCAACTGCTACTACAAGGAAAGCATGTTGTTTCGCATAATCTTTGTAGAATCTTACAGGTATCTCATCTGGTCCAGATGTCTATCCACTACTAAGCGACTGTAGTTCCTTTTCTGTTCCACAATTGGTTATCTCAGTATGTGACATTCTGACTTTCGTACCATAATTGAATGGAGAAACGACCTTCCGCGGTGAAAAGATTCGGAAGAACGGCTTCAGTATTTCGGCCTTCTCTCTATTATCTTCCGCCTTGCTGCCAGTACGACCGCTGAGTCATTGAGTATATCCTTTCGATTTGCTTACTGATTTTACGCAAAACCAGAACCTCTTAGGGTTTTTAGGTAGAATGGATGAGAAAATCAAGTCTTGTCAAGACTTACGAGATGATTCTACGTCGTTCGAGAGAAATCGTAACCCACTGAGACGAAGACACGTCCAACATCTCCTCAACACGTACGGCTGTAAAATTGTAACATGCAACGTACCGACGTGCTATTTTATTTTTTGTTAAGGTAGGCCATGGTGAAATCTGAGCCGAATTCGACTGGGGTTCATTTTTGTTGTTACTGTTGTTGAGAATAGTTTGATGCAATTCTCCACGCTAGTCTGTCTTTTGCAAGCCTCTTCATCTCTGAACCTCTGTAAAATACACTGAAATGAACCTACATACTGTATTCATGCCTTGGTCTTCTACAATTAGTACCTCCCACACTTTCCTCTATTACCAAACTCAAAATTCCTTGCTGTGTCAGAATAAATCCGATCAACCGACCCCTTCTTTTGGTCAAGTTGTACCCAGATTTGTTCCTTCGCCAGTTTGATTCAGCACCTACTCATTATTTGTTAGATCTGTCGATCTGATCTCCAACATTCTTTTGCAACTCCTTGATCGAAAAGTTTAAATTTCTAATAAATCTGCGCTAACTACGACAGTGTTTCATACTGAAGCCAGTGGCGGTTCGTAAAACATATTCGCGATTATCTCGCAAACAGCTTGTTTGAGATTCGCATTAAACAGAAAGTTTTTGCTTTTGTTATCGTGTTACTTTTCGCTATTAATTGTAATATACATTGTTATATTTCATTTCCGATGACATTCTGAATAGCAGTTTATGCTCACCAAACGATTTAACACTTGATAGATTTCAAAATTATTCGAAACAAGAAATTATACAAATTCTTCCAGAAGGTAAGCTGAACTGGGGAAAGGAGAAAGCACACGTTGGACTACTCGAACGAAAAGGACTACTTAATATTAATAACACGTACATGCATTACGTATGTGAGAGGTAAGTTTAGAAGCAGTAAAATGAAAGCTACCGTTCTAACCCTACATATTTACTACCTCAAACATTTAAATGCACTGTAAAAAGATAGTCTACTCAATCATGTCCGCATAATTTCTAGTAGGACTTCTAACGCTATAAACAAAATCTATTGCGACAGCGGCCAGCTACTAGCATTAGCACGCGCCAGACAAAACAGTTACCTCTCGGCACGCTAAAAGCGCCGCAACTACAGCCACGCAAGCACAACGCACAAGCGCACGAAGCGAATTCAACTAACCGTAGAAGATCTGAAAGATAGACACACCTACTAACAAGAGTGGCGGCTGCCTTTAGTTTTTCGTCGAGAAATCTACAAGGAAAGACAGAAACATGCTCAGGCTGGTTGCATCACCCTACACCGTGGCGCCCACGCGCGCAGGGCCTAGCTGCAGCAGACACACACACAGGAATCCCTTTTAGATGCAGAGAACAGGAGTCAGTCAACAAAGTAGAGCACCGCACAGCACAAAGAAATCTCTACTCACTCTCAGGGCAAATGCAGGAATGCACGCAGTGAATAAAAGGAAAGGAAAGGGTTGAAAGGTATTCAAGGCACTGGCGTAAAATTCACTCGAATGCTGTTGCTGTATCTTTCTGAGAAAAAATGGCTAGCGGATGACTGGTTGCATAATCCAGAGATAGTGTTTACTTCAAACTGAGTTCGTGGAAAGAGAAACTGGAGAATGATCTTCATGATTCCTGTCTGGGGATACAAAGCGTCCACACACCTGGACCGCCTCCAGAAAATACAGAACAAGGTATTATGTATCATAAGCAATGCTCCCCGATACACACGGACAGCGGACCTTCACCGAGAATACCGACTGGAGACTCTCCAGGAGGTATTCAAAAGACTCGCCACACGACTGTACAAGAAATCAAGTCACTCGAACAATCCCCACATCCTACACCTGGGCAACTACCATAGATGGAAACACAAGCGCCCAAAGACACTCCTTAGGGACAACCATCTATGGTAACTTCGTAACTACGCAAACACACAATGAGGCGAGCCCCTGCACATTAGCCACTGACTAGCTTGCTAGCTGAGCATCTGCCATGAGAACTGGCAATCGCATGGAAGCCATACACGACTCACAAACAAACCCCTAACACATATCACGCTGCCAGTTCCTTCGAGGACTATCGAACTGACAAACCTACAACGACATGGCTATGATACAGGAGCAGCAGCAGCAGCAGCAGCTGGCCCAGGAGACATCGTCGGTCGAGCACCAGCAGCGCTCACCTCCTCGAAGGACTGATCATTCCACGACAATCTGGCATTACTTCTATGGTACTGATGCGATACCCAACCGCTAACATAACCTTACCTTGCACGATCTGTCGCAGATAGCAAGAAACCGCTAATGACCTTAGTACTCAACCTGACACTGTTTCAGAGGTTTTTTTTTCCCTTGGCACTTGCCTTGGCACTTTTTTCCCTCTGCCCTTTAAACCACTCTTCTTCAAGCCTGATTCTGTCAACCTTTTACGGTCACTTCTATCACCCAGATGCGCCCTTATTAATGGGTAACCTTACCCAGACGATTCTAAATACTAACAACGCAGAGGTGACAGTAGACCTTTTGAGTTGGTCACCAAGCTTTTGCGAGCGTGGAGGGGCACACACCGATAAAAAAATGTGTATCACACCGTAGTGTCACCAGGTTAGCCTCAATTCTTGCCGAAACGGAATGAAACGAAATGGGCAGGGCGTGACAGTTTCTCGAACGGAATTATCAATCTAAGTATCACTGAACCATAAGATGCCGCGAAAGACATGTAGGAACTCTATGGAACATTTAAAGGCTAATGAACTCAACTGGACGTATTACGGTAGTAAAATCGCCTTATTTAATTGTGGAAAACCACTCTACAATGAGTTTGTAGCAACACTAAAATAAAAAAGTCTGCAAGTTCGAGATAGCTTGACAAAAAGTTAACGAAAGCTAAGCACTGCGCAAAAGACAACTAATGTTCTTTAGATTCAGTGTCCTAAACAGTGTTACAGATCTTCGCTAGACAACTACTCCACCGCTAATAACTTAAAGATGAATCTCTCTGCTGTCCAAAATCTCACAGGGTACGGAAGTCAGCATCTATAAAAGAAATCATTAATGTTTGGTGGCGCGGCAGTATCGGCGCTGGCGCCCGCTTTTGTTGAGGACTGACAAAATGAGTCATATGAATTCATGAAACTGTCCCACATAATCAAATACCCTGCAGTATACCAAGATGTGCATAAATATAAAATTGGTAATTCTAGGGATGGCAACGAATAGTTTATTTTGTTTTGTGGGTAACCACAATTTTATATTTCTCGAAAGTGGATCTGTTAAATACGTTCTCTGATCAAAGGTATCTGGACACCCTTACGTAATGTGGAACTGACCACAAGATGTAATAGGAGGCGGACCAGCGAGTATAAAAGTAGTCAGGAGATGTGATGAAGTACAGAAGCAGTAACAGCACAATGGGTTGGTCAGGAAATTTCATTGAGTTCGAATGTGGACTAACAATTGGATGTCACCTGAGTAACAAATCAGTCAGGGACGTTTGAAGAGCTGTCCAAGTCGACTGTTCATGATGTGGTTATGAAGGGGAACAGCCACCGCTAAACCAAGGACAGGCGTATATCATGTACTGACGGTCAGAGACAGTCAAGGTTTGCGGATTAAATCAGCAGAAGACATCACTCGTGAGTTCCCAACAGCTACCAGCAATCTGGCTAGCACAACCGCTGTGCGCAAGGAATTAAAAACAATGGGGTACAATGGTGAGGCAGCTTCTCATGAGCCACACATTGTTAAAGTCCAGAGCTTTCCAAACCAGGGTGTCTCAAAACCATGGTATGTCGAATAAGATGTAGCGAGACTAATACACTCAAAATGTAAACCAAAAGAAAAATTTGCGGTAAAAAGTGCATTGAGAAGTTTTGTACCTGTGAAAAGGTGTTTAATGTGTAATTTTACAGTATTGAGAAGTCAAATATAAAAAGTAATATATTTTTACAGTATGATCTGCAACAGATAAGAGTCTTTTGTTACTATTTGTGAAAGGGTGTCTCATGAAATTGTATATACGAGGGTGAGTCAAATGAAAACCTTAAATTTTTAATAACAAATCGAAATGTCGTGCCGTAATCCTGTAAGTTGGTAAGCATTCTACAAACAGCGTGCAGAATGGCCTGTAGGTGGCAGCATAGTGCAGATGCACACATACCGTCTCAGTATCAGTATAAAGATGGCCGCCCCACTTGCGACTTGCACAAGGGAAGAACAGCGTTCTGTTATTCAGTTTTTGCGTAGTGAAGGTGTGAAACCTATTAAAATTCATCGACGAATGAAGGTTCACTATGGTGATGTATGTTTGTCACAGCAACAAGTCTACGAATGGAGTAGGAAGTTCGCAAATGGTGTGACTTCAGTGGAAGATGCTCCTCGTCCAGGTCAGGCACAGCGAGTTTTGACTCCACAGAACATTGCAGCAGTTGAAGCCATAGTGAAGGAAAACCGCCGAGTGACACTGAATGATTGCAGCATGTTTACAGATTAGTCATGGGTCAGCACACCACATTGTGCATGATGTGCTCCAGTTTCACAAAGTGTCTGCAAGATGGGTGCCACGGCAGCTGACTCCTGAAATGAGAGAACGACGTGTTGATGCTTGTGAAGGTGATGGCTTCCTTGCAAGAATCGTTACTGGGGACGAAACCTGGGTTCACCAACCTGAAACCAAGAGAGCGAGCAAGGATTGGCATCATTCCTCATCACCAAAACCAGAGAAATTTCGAACAGAGCCATCAGCAGGGTAGGCTGACTCTCTTTTGGGACAAAAAAGGCGTCATTTTGGAGCATTACATGCCTAGAGGGACCACTGTCACCAGTGCATCATACACAGATCTCCTAGAAAATCATATGCGGTCTGCAATCAAATCAAAGCGACGTGGATTGCTGTCAGCAGAAGTCGTTTTGCAACATGACAATGCAAAGCCTCACACTGCCCGTACAACAGTTGCAACAATGACAGACCTGCATTTTGAGTGTCTTTCTTATCCACCATAATCACCACACCTTGCCCCAAGTGATTTCCATATGTTTGGACCACTCAAAGATGCAATGGACCACTCGACGACGCAATGGGAGGAAAGGAGTTCCGTTCTGATCAAAAGGTACGCCACGCGGTGCATGAGTAGTTATGTGGAATACCAAAAGAATTTTTTTCTAAAGGAATTTATGCACTTTGTAAGCGCTGGAGGACTTGCATTGAGCGTAGGGGATATTATGTTGAAAATTGATACAGCTTTGTACCACTTCTGCACAATAAATAATATTTAAAAAAATATTTAAGGTTTTCATTTGACTCGCCCTCGTATTAGAAGGGTGCCGCAATGAAGGAAAGTTTGGAAAGCTCTGCTGTCGTCAGTAGTAAGCGTCGGTTGAGGTGATGTAAAGAGCGACGCCACTGGGCAACGGATGACTTGGAGCGCGTGACTTGGGGTTATGAATCATACTGTACCCTATGGCAACCCGATGGAAGGGTTTGGGTTTGGCGAGTGCCTGAGGAAGCGTTACTTGCCGACATGTGTAGTGCCAGATGTGACATGCAGAGGAAGTGGACTTACAGTATGGTCTGTTTTTCATGGTTCGGGTCTGGTCCACAAACTGCGCTTAAGAAAACGATAATGTGGAAATTTTACAGCATTGTGTACTGCATATAGTGGAGGAACAGTTCGACGATGATGGTTGTTTTTATCAGCATGAAAATGCCCCCTGTCATAAGCAGCACCAATGAGGCAATGGTTTGTGGCCAATAATATTCCTGAAATGGTCCGGCCTGCCCAAAGTCCAGACCTGAACACAACGGAATACCTTTTGGATGATTTAGATCGTCGACATCGCTGCAGAACCGAGCGTCAGACGTCACTATCTTCTCTGGTTCCGGCTCTTGACTCGCATTCGGGATGACGACGGTTCAATCCCGCGTCCGGCTATCCTGATTTGGGTTTTCCGTGATTTCCCTAAATCGCTTCAGGCAAATGCCGTGTTGGTTCCTTTGAAAGGACACGGCCGACTTCCTTCCCCATCCTTCCCTAATCCGATGAGACCGATGACCTCACTGTCTGGTCTCCTTCCTTAAAACAACCCAACCCAACCGGCTCTTGAGGAAGAATGGACTGCTATTCCTCCACAGACATTCGGACACATTGAAATGGTCCCTAGCATAATACAAGCAGTCATAAAGGCGAAGGGTGGACACATGTTCATGTCCACTAACAGGCATCCGGAAACTTTCGAACAAGTCGTGTGTATATGGTAGTGGTACCCATCTTAATCTTAATCGATATCTAAGTCTATTTGCGAGAGCAAATATTACATCCAAGAGAAGCTGAATCCTGCGAATGAATCTATTTTTTTTTGTAATCGAAAGTGAAATACTTGAAAGAGAAGCTGTTAAAAACGGGGAAACTGAATGCCGTATCAGGACAGAATCATGAACTCCCTCCACCGACACATTTCTTCCAACTATTAGTCAGTACAGGTTGCACATCTCAACGCTTTAATCTGTTAACGATATAACTAAACATGGCACGGACACAAGGGACTTCGAGATCTCATAAATCTCTGCATTGGAGAAATAGTTCATGTAGCACAGCAGTCAGTGAGGTGGTCCAGTACCCTGCTAGCTAGAGAGGAGCCGCCAAGAGCTCGGCAGCGTGCCAAAATGTCAGGGTTGGGGTGTGGGGAGGAGAAGAGAAGGGCGCATGCGCAGGCTCTTCTGGGTACACACTCTGGGCGCCATGCAGAATGGGTCATCTTTCCACTGCCAGGACTCCACCAGTAACAGCAACAGTTGAGTTCTCACACTGTTTATTCTTCTTCCTCTGACAGAGGGGGGACAGAAGCATGGGAGGAGGAGAACAGGGATAAGAAGATGAAGGAGCAAAGGTAATAGGAGGAGGTAAGGTAACGTAGAGAAGGACAAGAATAGCAATAGGTTAGATAATAGGAAGGAGAATCGGAAAGGTGTGAAGAATGGGAATGTGAGGACAAGGATGTAAAGTTTGAATTGGAAAGAGTACAGCAGTGGGAAAGAGAAGGGACACAGGAGCAAGAAATAGAAGGGTGTAAAAGGAAATGTAGGAAATAGGTGGGGCAACAGAGACAGGGATTAGAAATGGCGAAGGATGGAGTATTAAAGGGAACGGGGAGTATGGAGGGAAACTTAGCAGAAAGGTGAGGCAGGGAGAGAAAGGGGGAGGAAGAGTGTGAATGATGGGACAAAAACAGGAATGTAAATGGCAAATAGTATGTGGTGGAGAACAAGATGGAGAAGAGAGTGGGAAGGGACAGAGCTAAGGCAATGAGGTGAAAGAAAGGGTAAATAAGGTTTAGAGAAATGGTAGGTGTAGGATAAAAGGAAAGTGACAGAAAGTGAAGATGCTGGGAAAGAGAGGATTTAGGGAAAGGGAAGAGAAAGGGAAAGATATGGTCCAGGGAACTGGGAAGCTTAGGGAAAAGAAAGAATGTAGAAAATGCGGCAGTAAAAAGAGTCAAGGAAACATACAGGGAAAAGGGGGAAAATGAGAGTCTAACGAAGTCAGAAGGAAAAAAGACTTGCAAGGCGTAACGGAGAGGAGGATAAAGGTGGAACAGAAAGTGACAAGAGAAGGAACAAGGGTAGGGGTAGAAGAAACGAAGTGAAGTGATATTTCTCAGTTGGAGATTTCCTATTACTCTTCCGGCCGGTAGAAGATGGCTTGTGTCAATTTAGGCACTTGACAGCTTGCGTTGTACTTGGAATAAGGATGAGTGTGAGTGTACGATGATACCAAGCATGAGAATATTTCATCTTATTTTGTGCACAGATAGGATTACGAGTGGGGCTAACGCGTCATGTAAAGCAATATTGGACACACTGACCACAGTTTATTGACCGCTCAGCTTTGAGGTATGCAGTGTATCCATAACTGAACGTAAGGACGTATCTACGAGGAGGTGATGTTTCTTCAAGATTTTGTACACTGTTTGTGGAGTCCTGGCGTGGCAGACTAAAATGCTGTGGCGTCGACTGCCGGTAGCGTCTTGTACTGCCGGTCCAGGTTTAACAGGCAGGCAGCAGGCAGGATTTGTGGCAACCCATAGATGGGTGCCCTAGGGGGCATTCCTTATAGGGTATAAATCATCACACACAAGAGTCAGGCCATACACGCAATTCACGGCAAGAGAAAAATAATTAGGTAGAACATAATCTACAGCAAGACAGCACAAATAATAAAGTAATATAGTCTGTTCATCACATCTACAACCAGACAACTTAAGTCATGTAAAACATTCCGCATACAGTATCTGAAAAAAAGAAAACTGAAATAAAATCATGTTGAAAGATGAGCAATGCTGGGGGGAAAGAAGGTGTGTGTAGTAATGAATGCAAGATCAGACGTGACACGTAAAAATAATCAAAAGCAGAAACACTTCGACGTGTGTGGTGAACAAGTCTTCAGACGATGCTGTCATGCCACTGGTGGAATGGCATGTCTGGTAGGAAGTAGGCAGGAAGCCCGACATCCATATTCGTGTGCCGAACCGCACCTCTGCTTGGCGACTAACACTACAGTGTGTGTGAGGTTTTATCTCGTGACTGCAGTTATTTTTTGATGCTAGTTTTCATCTGCGTAATACGTATACGATGGGACAAGGAGTGTGATAGATGCATCACAGACAACTGTTTGTTGCTTTTTAAGGTCGTGGCATTAATTTCGACACGGTAAGCAGTTGTTTGTTACGAAATTTGAGCAGTTTACAAACACTTTCCTTATACAAATGATCTTTAAAGGTCTTGTACCCCCTGTCATTTTTATATTTAGGTTCTCGATAATTTTCATCCTAACATTCTGTGACGTACAGTATAGATCATGCTGCTGTTGTTGTTTCTGTCCAAAAAATGATACGATGCTGCCTTACCGGCCAGTCAGTCCTCTGCAAGTACGTTCATACCGGCATAACTACTGTAACCTAAATCCACTTGAATGTCCTTATTAAATTTAATCTTTAGTCTGTCTCCCTCTACAATTTTTACATCCAATACTTCCGTCCATTTCCATATTAACGATTTCTTGACGCATCAGAACATGGCCTATCCACCGATCCCTTCTTTTAGCCAATTTGTAACATACATTTATTTTCTCTGCGATTCGATGCAGTACCTTTTCACTCTCTGATCTTCTCCTTCATGTCTGTGCTATTCATCGTCCACGTTTTACGTCCATGTAGGGCTACACACAAGAAAAATTGTGCCTCCACGAATCATGGACGTTTTTTGACTGTGGTGTGTGTCACGTGCTTGAACAATATAGTCTTACGAAGGTACAATTGCATGTGAGAAATATCTATGGAGAGGACAGAATATTTGCTGGAGAGGGGCAGTAACCTTTTAAATAGTTGCAGGGGCAACGGTCTGGATGATTGACAGATCTGGTCTTGAAATATAAACTCATGTCCTTGCTATGTCGGTACAACCACGCGTTCGAAAGCAAGGGGTAACTACGGTCGCAACATACCCCAACGATATGCAAATGTACCGTACATATGATTTAGTGTGGAATCTGAGGTGGATTCGCCTTCGTGACGCATTCTCTACATTACTTCAGTTCGTGAGTCAAGAGTTTTCTCATAGGGCGATAGCATCCTCTGATCGGTATTAGCGATCTTTGTAACTATGTCCAACACTCTTTTGATCTGGAAAGTGAGCTATAGTACATACTACAAAAGAAGATCCCTGCAGGCTAGCCGTGCCACTACCAGCTTTCACCTAAGCGTAGCTGATAACTATCGTAACTATTAAAATAATTCTGTTACTGAATTATACGTAAAAAGGTTATAATACGTTCCACAAAGAATTCTGTTAAATTTCTAATAGGATAAGACTCACCACAGAAAAACGAGTTTTCGTGAGAATACTATTGAGTTTTTATTACAGAGCTTTTCTTCTTTCCGTCAAAATTTCAACAATAAAAGGGAAAGCGTTCCGGGCTTGTCACTGTAATAGGCGCCTCAAAATTTAGTTTCACAAATTTTTTGGCTACGTTGGGTCCGGGTGTTATGTGTTACAACGCAGCCGTGATTCACAAGGAGACAATCAGACCAGTTAATCAGGGGTTTTGATGTATCTCAGGTTTTCTGTAGAGGGGTCTGTCCTGCGTACCTGGTTAGGAGCTTTTCATGCGATGACCGATAGTTTCCGAGAAATTCTATGCTGATGTGATATCCGTAACCCGTATACCTGTAACGTTAGACATGTTACCATCTAGCAAAGGTAGTGCAGCGGCTAAGGTTCACGGCTGTCAGGCGGAATTTACATGTTTACATCCAGCACATGTACTTTTTTTCAGTTTCAATACACAGAATATCATTAAATAGTATTCAGGTACTCATTCAAAATAGTTCAAAATAGTCATTTTCGTCGGGTAATCTCATTAACAAATCCATCATTGCAGGAAACTTCCTTCAAATGTGTATATCGTTTGTTACAGAATCGTCTTACTCGGCATCGCTTGCAGTGCTGGAACAGAATTCATGACGATGTGAGCCGCAGAGGTAGCCGCTCGGTCTGGGGCATCTTGTCACGGTCCGCGCGGCTCTCCCCGTCGGAGGTTCGAATCCTCCCACGGGCACGGGTGTGAGTATGTAGTAAATAGCGTAAGTTACTTTAAGTTAGATTAAGTAGTGTGTAAGCTTAGGGACCGATGACCTCAGCAGTTTGAGTTTGGTCCCATAAGATCTTACCACAAATTTACAATTTGACATGACGGCGTTTGTCGTAAAAGCGACTGAAACACAAATTCATAGAGCTCCAAGCACTTTTAATGAAAGTTGTTGCCTTGCTGGTATACTGATGTTTTCAAATTCGATCGCAAAACACAGTTCGTTTGAATTCAAAAAGATTGTTCTTTCTTCGGTCTACTTCAATGCGTTGATCATTCCTGGGAAAGCAGGTGCAGTAAATTGATGCAGATTTAAAAAATGTATTTTTATGGACTTTTCCCTCGAAGCGATTTCTTCGTTAGTCTTTAGCAAGATGGGAGCATTTTTAAATTTTTTCGTGAGTGCCTATAAAAATAAACATCACAGGGTTGGAAAATTGTAGTACATTTAAGTGAGATAATTTTTAAGGTGCAGGTGCTTACTTTCCTTTCATCAACAAAGATTTGATCGTAAAGTGTCAGATTAGTCTGCCTTCCCCACGAATGAAGCCAATGTTCTCCAATTATATGACATTTTAACAACGAACCACAAACAATTACACATCTGAAGAACGTTTACTGTAATTATTGATATATTGACTAAATTATTGAAGAGAAAATGACTATTTTTGAATAATTTTGTATGGCATTTACTCTTCATTATATAGTCTGTACAACGAAATTGAAAAAGAAGTAAACGGGTAGGATTTGAACCGGTCCGATCAGAGTAACAGCCTTGAATCTTAGCCGCTGTGCTGTTTTGGCTTGGTCGAAACGTGATAACGTTATAGGTAAGGGGATACTCATAAAACTTTAACATCGATCTTCCCGGAAACTAGGCGCCGTAGCATTATAAACAGCTAAACAGGACAGGTCCCTCTCAACATAGATGAGACTCACTAAAATCCGTGACTAGCACGTCTGATTGTCTCCTTGTCAATATGTAGAAGCTAACTACTAAATAATTAAATGAGTTAGCTGCATGTAACCGCAATTCTAGTAAAAGTGCAGTCCTTACGTACTTTCATCCTTGGGCTCCAAAAAGCAGCCACATTCCTGGCACTAAGTCATAGTCCCCTAACACTGCGGGAAGTCTGAGGCGTTGCCATAGAAACGCAAACAAAATCGTGTTTTCATGGGCAATTGCGCCGAACACATTTTAATATGGGGGCCTTCTCGAGCCGTTTGGAGGCTACATCGCACCAGTATTATCTATTTTCTGTTCTATTCGATTCGCGTACTGAGTGCGGGGAAAATGACTGCCTGTATATCTCTGCACACGCCATAATCTCTCTTATATTATTCTCGTGGTTGCTTCGCGTTATGTACAAGGAATGGACAAAAATACGGTAACACGGCCAGAAATGCGTGCTTGAACATAAATGCTGGAGGTTGCCCCGTTGTATTCGACTACGAACGGCACCTGTGTAGTGTCCTCAATGCGTTTCCAGCGTCACTCGTGGTCAGGACAGTGTTCCGAATTCTCGTGGCTGCGGTAACTTCCAAGAAGCCTCGGATATCGAAGTCGCGGCGTTGGGTATCGATATGCGCCACCAATGCAAGTGATATACGAATTTATCGAACGTTCGACTGTCGATGCGGCAGGTTTGGATACAGTTGACAAGGGAATGTTAAACGTTGTGAGGAGCCATGGGAGAGTCTCTTGAAATAGCGAGTCCTAATATTCTTAATTGGCTCGAATTACTTCCACGCAAATGTACAGTAGATAAATGATTACAGTTCTGTTCGGAATATGGTTTACTGCCGAACCAAGATAAGGAAATTGCGTGGATTGTCACGGTGAATCATAACTGAGTTCAGTGTGATCGAAAGGGAATCCAAAAAGTGTTTTATGCTTCGTGTTTACTTTGGAAGTAAGATAACACTAGTAGCGCTTATAAACCTCTTCATTATTCTAGGTACAAAAATTGTACGATTCTGGCGTTTTTATTTTCGGTTCCTTCTAGATGAATTCGTGTGTGTTATTTCCTAATTATAGTGTATTTTCGGTAGGGGGGTGCCTAGTATCGCTGTCTTCGTTTGAGCGAAAGGTCAAGCGAACTATTCGATTCTAATTTTGTGATTTCTGTCCCTTTACTTTCAGTTCCTTCTAGACGATCTTGCGAGTGTGAATTTTCAATTTTTAGGTTGCTATGCAATGGTCTTAGACTTTATTAACCTCTTAAAGTTTTGTTCCTGCCCCAGACGTCGTCATCCCCATGGTTGTCCGGTTAATTTTATTTTATTTCAGGTACAAAGGAATTACAGGCACTGGCTGCGAGCGAGCATTGATTTAAGTAATGGGGAACGCTGAAAATTTGCTCTAGAGCGGGATTCGAACCCGGGTCTCCTGCTTATTAGGTACATGTGCTCACCACTGCGCCATTCGGACACAGTGGTTTTCGAAATTGCACGGACTACCTCTGGTGCCGCGCGCTGCGGATTTTGAATCCCCGCCAGACGTCATGGACATCGAAGACCCCTAGAGGTCTCTGCACCATCGCGCCATAAGCTGTGACGGCGCGCGCCTCCTGGCCTCCATTTAGAGTGAGGGCGCCACAGTGGAACACGTGGTTCCAACGGCCAATAGCGGCGCCCCCGATAGAGTACTTAGTCTCCTGCCTCTCGCTCAACCAGTCCGCCCCCCCCCCCCCCCCCCCGCTCTTCTACCCCTCTTGGCAGGTCCCCGGACTCGCACACGCTACGTGGACTTTTCGCGCGCCGGAGATCATCGCCATCTGTGTCTCGTGTGTGCCGTCGTGTTTAGTGTTCAGTGTTCACCGTCGCACTCCATCGTTCACCTGTGCCATCGCTGTCTTCCGTGTTTGTGCGTCGTGTCAACAGTTTCAAGTGTGGACTATCGTCGAGTGTTTGTCTTTCTGTGTCAACTGTTTTCTTGCCCACCGTTCTGTAACCTATGTGTAATCTATCTGATTTTTTTCTCATTCTCTGCCCATATGGGGCAGGGGAATGAAATCAAAATAAAGAAGAAAAAGAAAAAAAGCTCAACCAGCCAGTCTAATCTCGCGTACATCTGTGGACACATCGCCTCCCGCTAGACAGCTAGCTTACTTCCTTATTCTGCGTACGAGTGGACGTGTTTGTTAGATTTCCTTGTGACTCCGTTGTTCAATCTTGTTGTTCGTTCTGTCCTTCGTTGGTCGTGTTCGTCCTCTCCCGTTGTGTTGTTGTTCGCGGGCCTCTCCGCGGTTCCCGCCGCGCTTTCCATCATTTCAACCCCGCGACCGTCACGGTCGCAGTTACAACACTACCCTAGCATGCCTCGCATCGGACCCAAATTCTCAACTTATCCACACACTAATGATGTAGTGGTCCTTGACCATTATCCTCATTACTAGCGGCATTTCGCAGATTCCCGTAACGGTCAAACATGATTTGTATCTGCACTGAAGAGATCAATTGGTCGCCCTCACATTAATTATACCAGGTGATCAAAAAGTCAGTATAAATTTGAAAACTTAATAAACCACGGAATAATGAAGATAGAGAGGTAAAAGTTGAAAAACATGCTTGGAATGACATGGGGTTTTATTAGAACAAAAAAAGCACCCCATATTGCTAGACGCGTGAAAGATCTCTAGCGCGTTGTTTAATGATGATCGTGTGCTCAGCCGCCACTTTCGTCATTCTTGGCCTCCCAGGTCCCCAGACCTCGGTCCGTGCGATTATTGGCTTTGGGGTTACCTGAAGTCGCAAGTGTATCGTGATCGACCGACATCTCTAGGGATGCTGAAAGACAACATCCGACGCCAATGCCTCACCATAACTCCGGTCATGCTTCACAGTGCTGTTCACAACATTGACTACAGCTATTGTTGAGGAATGATGGTGGACATATTGAGCATTTCCCGTGAATAATATCATCTTTGCTATGTCTTACTTTGTTATGCTAATTATTGCTATTCTGATGAGATGAAAGCGCCATCTGTCGGACATTTTTGAACTTTTGTATTATGGTTCTAATAAAACCCTATGTCATTCCAAGCATGTGTGTCAATTTGTACCTCTCTATCTACATTATTCCATGATTTATTCAGTTTTAAAGTTTATACTGACTTTTTGATCACCTGGTACGTGTGGTGTTGGACATGTCCGAAAGAACAGACGCGACATATATTGATTTCCTCTGCTGACTGAAGTACTTCGCATGTTTCTTTTTCATCTGTTGTTGGGCGTAATAATCTATCATGTGGTGGTTATCTTGAAGAGTGGAATCGGGAGGACGACGGTTCAATCCCGCGTCCGGCCATCCTGATTTAGGTTTTCCGTGAGTTCCCTAAATCGCTCCAAGCAAATGCCGGGATGGTTTCTTCGAAAAGGCACGGCCGACTTCCTTCCCTAATCCGATGAGACCGATGACCTCGCTGTCTGGTCTCCTTCCCCAAAACAACTCAACTCCTCGGTCTTAGTAAGTAAGGTACGCGACCGTCTTTGTTGGAAATATTACGTCATTGGTCAAAGCAGACACGATCGCTGCCAAGCAGAGCTGCAGAGCGCGGCACGCGAACTTGAGTCGCAGGCATGGATTGTGGAAGTGTGGCGGCGTGGAGGTGTGGTGGTGTGGTGTGGGGGTGTGGAGACGGTGAGGAGGAGTCGGCGACCTTGCCCAGACAGGCGTCCGCAGGCGGCGGCGCTGCACGGGCTGGGCGGCAGAGGCCGCGCAGGTCGCGGCAGTCTCCCCGTGGCGAGGGCCCAGCGCCGACGGCTTGCGCGACGGCTCCTCGTCGGCGGCGCGCTCCCTGGGGACACAGACACTCTGCAGCCGCGGCGCAGCAGACCACTCTGCGCGGCGTCTCGTCACGCCTTATGGCAACCGTTCTACGGCAGAGGCCATTGCCGCTGCCCCTCCACCGTAGCGGATGTACGTAGTCTCCCAGAGTACAAATCCCTCTGCCCTACCCCCCCCCCCCCCCCTATCTCTCGCTTTCTCTCTCCCTCTCTTTCTCCCCCCCCCCCCCTCTCTCTCTCTCTGTGTCTCCCCTAATACATCTCTCTATCTGAGTCTCACCCTCTAGTACATGGTATGTACGGTACAACATAACTAATAGCGACAACTGACACAATTGAAATTATACAGTAACAGAAGCAAAAACGTTCCACCAAACATGGGTTCCCCAAATGAAACGTCAACCAGATAATAGTGAATTTTTGGTTACAAGCCACCAGTAACTTCAGTTCAAAATATTGATTTAGTTAGTACAGCTGTCCCGGTGGAGGATCGAGTCCTCCCTCGGGGATGGGTGTGTGTGTGTTTGTCCTTAGGATAATTTAGGTTAAGTAGTGTGTAAGATTTCACACACACACAATCTGGTTAGTACAAGAGTAAAAGAGTCCAAATACAAGGGTGGAACTTCGACAGTGGCAACTAAATTATCCAGCTGTATTAATCTGACCACCTGTCAAAGGGCTCAATAACCACCTTCGGCAGTGCAGGCCGCTGCGAGACAAGCAGCAAGAGTCAACGAGATTCTGGAAGGTACCAAAAGGGTTGTGGAGCCATGCCAAATCGAGTGCTGTGGACACCTTCACCAGGTGTCTCGACTGAGACAGGGAACAGCGCGATTGAAGTGGTCCCACAGATTCTCAATAGTGAATTTTTGGTTATGAGCCACCAGTGATGTCAGTTCAAAATATTGATCTGGTTAGTACGGCTGGTCCCGGCGGAAATTCGAGTCCTCCCTCGGGCATGGGTGTATGTGTTTGTCCTTAGGATAATTTAGGTTAAGTAGTGTGTAAGCTTAGGGACTGATGACGTTAGCAGTTAAGTTCCATAAGATTTCACACACACACAATCTGGTTAGTACAAGAGTAAAAGAGTCCAAAGACGAGGGTGGAACTTCGACAGTGGCAACTAAATTCTCCAGCCTCATTAACCTGACCACTCGTCAAAAGGATCAATAACCACCTTCGGCAGTGCAGACCGCTGCGAGACAAGCAGCAAAGGTCAACGAAATTCTGGAAGGTACGAAAAGGGATGTGGAGCCATGCCAAATCCAGTGCTGTGGACACCTTCACCAAGTGTCTCGATTGAGACAGGGAACAGCGCGACTGAAGTGGTTCCACAGATTCTCGATTGGGTTTAAATCTGTGGAGTTTGGTGGCGGGGGTATAACGGTAAACTCAGTACACTGAAAGCTCTGTGACACATTGCTCTGGTAGACCCTTCCGTGTCAAGGAAAAACGAACTGTATGTTGGGGTGGACATGGACCCCAAGGATAGACACCTACATGTGTTCATCCATCATCACTTCCAGAATGACGAGATCACCCAGAGTGCCAACATAACATTTCCCAGACCATAACGCTCCGTCCTTGCTTGCTTTCAGACGTTTCACGTGGTACATGCCAACGGTCATCTGCTCAGTGGAGCATAAAACGTAATTCAGCTGAACCGCTTGGTTTATCTGGATTGTCAGTTGCTCAACAGCTGCACTTCTAGTCTCCCGTACACATATCCGAAGCCATCGTTCAACTCCATCATCTATGGCGTCCATTTTGGATAGCGCCACTTTGCCACGCATGGTATACATTAACCACGGCGACATGCGAACAGTTTAAAAACTTACCCGTTCCGGAAATCCTCCCACCCTTGGCCCGAAACCCACAGATGATACCTTAAAACTTACACAAAACAGATACATGTTTCGAAGTTTTTTTTTCTTCAGGACTGCCACCAGCACCGTGTATTACCCACTGCCAGCGATGTGGATGTCGTAAGATTCCATTAGCAGCGCCAGTTGTGTTGGTAGTTCGAGTGGAGCGATCTATTTCCCGACGAATCTCTGTAACAGCTCTCAAGCGAGTGCCATGAAATGCTTCCTTTATCTGAGGAATCAAGTTGAAGTAACTAGTGGTTAAGTCCGGAGAGCGTGATAGGTGGTACAGCACTACCAGCCTCATCGACAGATCGAATCAGTCACAACTTGTGCCACATGTGCTGAATATCGTCCTCCAAAATTATGAACTGGTCCTGCAGAAAATGGTGGAGCCGGTCGCCGACTGTGTTCCAGAAATGAAAAGCTTAGATAAAGAAGCGGCGACACTTTCTGCAAGACCCGTCCATCGTTCTGCAGGACAATGCTTGGGAACATGTGGCACGAACTGTGACGGAATCGTTCGATCTATGGGGCTGGGAAGTGCACTACCTCGCAGCACACTCCCCGTCATTAACTCCTTGTGACGCCGACTTCATTCCTAAATTAAAGGAAGCAGTTCATGGCATTCGCTTCAGGACTGTTACAGAGAATCGTAGAGCAACGGACGGCCCCACTATCACCACAACATGCGGTGCTAAGGGTATTCTATGACATTCATATCGCTGGCAACGGGTTATACACATACTGGTGACTACTTTGAAGGTCATTAAAACTTTGAAACACGTATCTATCTTGTATAAGTTGTAAATAAATAATGGCCACTATTAAAACTCATACACTCTTGTGTTGGGGCCGGAAAGCCGCTCAAGTACCGGCTTCTACCGGGATCCAAGAACATTAGGATCTACACCTCTGTAGACCAAACCGTGGTCCTATAAAGAACAGAGACCTGGACTCTGTCCCAAAAGACAGAAAGATGGCTCCTGACATTTGAATATCTGTTCTGGAAAAGACTTTTGGACCAGCGAAGGATGGAGACGACTGGAGGTAAAGGAAAATCCGAGAACTGCATGAGTTGCACAAATCGCCAAACACTGTGCCAGTGATACAGAGGAGATTGCAGTGGTATATGGACGTAATGGGTCGATAAGGACATGTCATCAGGCAGTTGGTGTCAGAAGACATCAGAGCAGGGAGAAGATCGCGGCTGAAATAGATAGACAGTACGGTATCAGTGAGGACACAAGTACAATGGGACTAGCTGGAGAAGAATACGTGGGCCAAAGAAGACTAATGAGATCGACAGGCAAGGCCAAAGAGCGACTGTCGGTTTTGTGGTCAACCTAGTAAAGTAGTAAGTACAAATATTCTTGAAATTTAAATTTTTCTTTTAAGTCTGCTTCTACCTTATCTCAAATTTGACACACAATCGCATGATGTTCATGAATGACATCGGCAGCGTTTCTCATTGAATGTGTCATTATGGCTTGTCTCACTGGGTCACACATTCTTCGAAGAAAATTGGATGGACGAGAGTATTTCAGCCTCTCCAGCTTTCAAGATTGCTTGAGGACCTTCTGCAACGTTGGAGAATATAGTACATCCATGCTGAGCAGCACGGAACATTTTTCTGCTGTGCAACAGCTATCTCCAGGATGGTCCAAGATGGACTGAGCTGGACCCGTACCTTGGCGTTTAATATGACCTGACATGAGTGCATCGGGTTTTTCTGTCTGGGCCATCTTGAAAAAAGTGGAGTGTACAGTATTGTCATTGACACGCCAAATAACTGGGGCAGGGAACTGTACGGCCTTACGAGATGCTCCATGGGTGTTTGAGAGAACTTTTAGCCCACTGCAGGGGCTAGTGCAGTATAACACACAAACGCGAGGGCGATACGTGGAAATCCCCTCTAACCCTTTCGCTACCATTTTAACGCAATGTCGCACGACAGGCTATCAGAAAACCAGCGAGAATTTGCTGCTTGTTATTGCTATATACCATATGCCAAATTGCTTGGAGCAAAAACTCTTTCATACTGTACCGCAAATAGATGGTTCGAACTGACTGTCACATGAGACGTTCGAATTTGCATGTAATGATAAAGAGCTTGCCATTTGGAGCAATGTACTGAAATGTCAAATATCTATAATCATGAACTCTCAGCAAGTGATTTTATGAAAATATATATCATAAACAAAAGTACAAGATGACCATTCATTTCATTATTACTGGAATATATACAGTTATAAGACGAAACATCATGACCAACTGCTTGTTTGTCCGTCTTTGGAACGAAATAAATCACTTATTCTGCGTATCAGGAATCCGATGGTTTGTTGGTAGGTTTGTGGAGGTATATGGCATTAAATACCTACGCACAGGTCATGTATTTCGCGTAAGTAACGGGCCACTGCTTTGCGTACGCAGTGTTGGCGCCCATAGCGACCCAGATGAATTCCATAGAATTTACGTCAGGCGTATTTGGTCGCCGAGACTACAACGTGAGTTCACTGTAATGCTCCTCAAACTGCTGTAGCAGGGCTCTGATTCTGAGACAGGGACAATTACACCCCTGAAAGATGCATCGCCGTCGAGGAAGACATCAAGCACGAAGGGATGCAGTTGGTTCGCTGCTGTCAGCGTGTCTTCGATTACTACCACAGTTCCTACGCAAGCGCAGGAGAATGTCTCCCATAGCATAACACTGCTCCCACCAGCTTGCGTCCGTGGCGCGCTACACGTTTCGAGCCGCCATTTTCCTCGATGACGGCATTTGTGGAGACGACCAGCGATCCAGTGTAGCAAAAATGTGATTCACCCGAAGATCCGATACGTTTGTATTGATCTACTGTCGAATCCCATTGTTTCCGTGTCCACTGCAATCGTAAATGACGATGTCGTTTGGTCAATATGTGAACACGTAGGGGTGGTCTGCTGCGGAGCTCCATGCTCAACAGTGTACGATGAACGGTGTGCTCAGAAACACATGTGCTTGCACCGGAATTGTGTTCTTTCTTCAGAGATGCAAGAGATAACCATCTGTCGTACCTAACAGAGCAGACAAGCCTCCGAACCACAAGTTCTATGAAGAGTCATGGGAGTCCAACCACTTAGCGTCTAGCTTCATTGTCCTCCAGACTCTTTCCGTAGATGCTTACGACAGTAGCACGTGAACATTTGACTAGCTTCGCCGTTTTCGAGATACTCATTCACGGGCTCTGCGTAATAATAATATGTCATTTGTCAAAGTCGATTATATCAATGGATTTCACCCTCTGCAGCCCATATTAACGCCAGGGTGATCCGCCTTAAGAGTCTGCTCCGCTTAGATCACGTGCCCGCAACGCTACGAGGCGGCATGCAGCGTCGCGGTGGGCAATGGTCATAGTGTTTTGGCTGATCAGTGTAAGTCCCAAGTTAAATATCAGTGGGACACGTACGTCCCACACATCCCCGCATTGGAAAACGGAAGAGGAGCGGGAAATATTTTTTTCATATTCTTTCTTCCGACTACGACATGAATTAAAATAACCAAACGTTAATCTTCTCCGTTCCAAAAAAATTGGTAGCGATAGGTTTAACTAGTTGGAGTATACACCAAAATGCAACGCGTAACATGCTGAAGCAGTATTTCATTTCTTGTTAGCGTAGGCCAAGGGTGAAATATGAGCCCAATTAGATGGGCAGTTGTCGAAAAGTTTGCATTTCAAATAAATTTTTATTGACAGGGAGGCGAATGCTTCTTTCTGAAGTCGTTGCGGCTCAGAACCACCCACCTTTAATTATCTCATTAACAGTTCGTTTGGCTAAGCATATTTAGTGGAACGTTATTGCTTCTGTTATAGTACACTTTCACCTGTATCAGTTTTCCATGTTAATTAGGATACACTCTGCGTAGTCTCAGAAATTGCGATGTGCAAACCTCTCTCTCTCTCTCTCTCTCTCTCTCTCTCTAGAGGATGTACACATGCGATAAGATCAGCTTAGATTAAAACAAACAAACACACACACACACACACACACACACACACACACACACATACATACACACCGACGGGCAGCAGAGACATGGCGACATTTTTCTCTCTCGGTAGTGGCTTATTCAATGGTTCGAAGCATAATGGCTTGTAATGTATGCGGAAGAGCGAGCCCCCAGACAGCCTGGGAACACAGACAAAGAGAACATGAACACGGCCGATTCTAGAACATTTTACCACACAAGTGACTTATCACTCCCCCCCCCCCCCCCCCCTTTTCTCTCGTACACTACGGCGCATCTCACTTTTCGCCACTAACTGCGATACGCAAAGTATTCAGATCTTGCATTTGAGCGCCCCTCTCTTATCTGGCACTATTATTTGTGATAGGTCCTGTATAGAAATCTTACAGTCCTGACGCCTCTGGCGCCCCTCTCTATTATGTGATTACCTAGAAGTATCCACAATTTATCTTTGGTATAATTTTTGTAATTCCGCTTCAGATAATTTCAACTTCTAAAGTTCTACTTTAATTTTGTTGTTGATACAAAAATATAATGCTAATATTCTCCCTATAACATGTTAACTGTTAACAAACCGGTTGTTTTTATGCATTCTCATTGAGTCACACTATGCTATAATCATTATCTTCAGGACCGTGGTAGATGGTCGTTACAGAACGTGAAGCGATTTGATAGGGAAAGAGGCTGAATTTTTAAAATCTTATGAATCAGAAGGTAATAAGAAACTGTGAAACTGATGGATATTTCGATATTGACGTGACACCTGGTACGTCACAGGTGTCTTTGGACAGTTAGATGAAAGCACTTCCAGGAAACAACAAGGGATTATGACTGCCTGTTAACAAATGGAGCATATTACTGATATATGATATCCGGACATTTATTATAAATTTCAATAGTTTATCACCGTTTTCACATAACTGTTTCTCAATTCCATGTTGTCTATATCAAGTCAATAGTCAGATTTTAACACTGGATGTTGGTCTGTTTATGAATGCATCCTAGTACGCGGGGCCAATTTATGGCTCGAAACGACGCAAGTTGCTTTTGAGGCGCCAGAGGGACCCAATTGAAAATTTGTATACTGGGTGTATCATAATTAGTATCGGAAATAACACAGTTCCATTATCACTAGATTTAAATTTATTTCGAAAGGTATTACGAAGAGCCTAAGGAAGGACAATGTAATGTCCGAGGAGAAGGGGGTATGGGTGTCAAATGATATGTCGCTTCCGCTTGGAAAAATGTTTTTGAACCAGCCCTGCAAGTAAATGCCCTTATTAAGGAAACAGCTGAGTAGCAGAATGAACGAAATGGGATTAACAAATCTTTATAACATTAAAAAACTAAGAAAAGTATTTACTGTACTATCAATATTTAAGAACTTATTTCCTGTCGTATCTGGAGAAGCAAAGTAACATCTGTACGTGGAACATACGTCGTAAACACACTTGTCTTAAGGCTAAAAGGAAGAGTTCGGCTTACAGATTTCTTTTTTAGGAATACCCTTATAGGATCATACCACTCTTGCCTCCTACCTCCGCCCTCTCTCTCTCTCTCTCTCTCTCTCTCTCTCTCTCTCTCTCTAACACACACACACACACACACACACACACACACACACACACACATGTTCACAAAAATGTTCATTTAATACTTGCATATATTCACATATAAACACTCAACGCTCATTTGCATACACAAGTAACGTCCTTCTTCTTTTCTACACACAGTTAATTCCTTTTTTTTGCAGTTTCTTTTTATTTATTCTCTATAGTAACTGTAATGACAACCACATTTCGTGAGCGTACAACTTTTTTTATATTTAGGACAATGAGAAAATAAACATTTATTTCAAATTTGAGAAAAATTTACGTTGGAAATAGTGTCACATACCCAGTTTTCCCACCTGATACAGTCTTAAAACATGTGAAACACACTTAAGAAGAAAGCAATAACATAGAATCATAGTGCACTCTTGTGATGGAATTCATGAGGCAACAACATATATAATAACAGTTTCTTACTTGTTTCTGCAGTACAACAGTACCTGTACAAAATCACAGGATTACACATACAAATGGCTCTTAACATTACTTCGAACTTCAATGTATATGTAAGTTAATTGTATACGTAATGCCTTACCGATAAAGATGTCTCTGTAAAAGAAATTTCGTTGTACATCAGTCTGTTATTGTGGGTTAGCGTAAGAACACACTTATAAAGACATAATATTGTTGATGTTCAATCTTCATATATCGCAGTGTTGCGCGCCTTAATGCTGTTGCGCACTGGTGGCTGTTATCAAAGTTGTGACGAAACTACCAGACATTGTATAACATCCCGTTTTATAACAAAGAGGCAGTAAAAGTATTTCAACTTCAATTTATAGAGAATGAGAAATATCACTCTTTGTTTGAATTGAATGCTGTTCCATTGATACAACCAACAACTGCAGTGGTGCTTTTGTTACTGCGTATGTCGCAGGAAACCCGAACATTTTTGTTCCCTGTGAATTGAGATACAAGCGACCGCACATGACGACCAGGTAACGTACCTTTTTTGCGTGTGTAGAAACTAGCATGCGGCTGCCTCTGAAGGAGGCACCGTACAGTAGACAGCTTACAAATAAAGTGATTTCACGAATCCCACGTTGGACAATAGATATTTCAAGTCCTTCATAACAGCGGAATTGCAGAAAAAAATTAAATTAAAAATAAAAAAATTCTCAAGCCCATTTTTCTGGCCGCCGCAGCAGCAACGCACGCCAGTAATTCGCGGACTCCACTCTTGGCGCTAGTGTACGATGTCATCGCAGTTTTGTTAGGACTTGTTTGTCTTACAGTATTCGTGATGTAGCTGTTGTCAGTGTTACTCTAGCTTGCATAGAGTAAGTTCCTTGTATTCGTTCCAAATAGTACTTATTGTCTCCATTTCTTAGCCTTAAACCTAAATATCGAATACTTACATTTGTTTACTTAACTCTTCTATTTGTAATCAGTCACTGTCATCTACACATACAACATATGTACTTCTCAACTGTGACGGAGGAAAATATGTAGCGGTAGCGTGCCACTAAATCTTCACCCCCACCATTTCCTATTACTTTCAAGAATGTTTAGCGGGAAGGAAGACTGTCGATATACCTCCGTATAGGTTCGAATTTCTTTAAAAATAGCATCGTACTCATTTCACGAGGAGAAGTAATCGGTGCACAAGCGACAAGTTATGTTATCTAATACGTTCCAAAACACCGCCCATAAAAAAGGAATTCTTCCGGGGTTCATACCATACCTCAGTTTCTATTGGTGATAGAAAGGTAGGATCAAAAGTTTTGGGTAGCCCTTGAGATAGGGACCATTCGTATACCCAACAAAGGAATCGTCACAGTGTCACTATCCTACAGTACGAGGTCAAAGTTTGAATGTTACTCATTTCCTTCTGCTTAAACAAATGGAGCAAAAAGTTTCGTTCTTCTTGCGTTTGATGTGGCCTCCTATATGTCTTAAGGGACTCACGGAGGCACCATTAGTTCATGGTCGGTTCCTCAGAAAACCCCAGAAAAGGACATTTTTTACCGAGTTTTTGAACCAAAACTGAGCAGCGGATTCCGACAAGACTATGCACAGGAAATGGTTGACATTTTTATGATCTATTTCTAAGATCCCTATCTCTAACAGCGATGAATATCTTCTCGATTTCTTTATTTGCTTCCGAGGTACGGAAGTTCAGAGTTGTCCTACCTGTACACGTAAAATCCGGTGTGAGGCGAAAACGTAGTTTATAATGCAACGTAGCACGGGAAAATATGCCGTAAAGTGTATCCGTTATCATTAGAAGTGTTCTGGGAACTCCATGCTGTAGTACTGAAGCACATGCACATATTTCATGCACGTAAATCCGGTCTGAGGGTAAAATTAGTTTTGCGTTTTTTCGGTTTCATATAAGTAAACCATCAAAATTTTACTAATTCATAAAGTTCTTTTCAAACGAGCGATAACTGTGGCAGGGAGAAGAAGGGAATCAGCAGAAAAACGCTCCTATCGGCGCACAAATAGGCGAATATGCTCCTGTTTACAAGATTCTGATTGAAAAGTGTGGTACCAGGTGTTTCATTCTACCTCCCTCAGTACCTTTAATGATTTTTCCAAAAATTTTGGCATGCGAACATATTTGCGCTTTTTTATGCCGACAGAGAAGGAAACAGCGGTAATGGAAAAGAGACGGAAAAATAGTAACACTGGAAGATAGTCGACAATGGTTGTGCTATAGGAAGGAGAAAGGAAACAATTGCAGTGCGACAGGAAGAGAGGGACTTAGTGGCAGTACAACAGACACCGACGGAAAAAATCGCAACAGTAAAAAGTAATTAATGTAGAGTAATTTAGGGACTACACTTGTCTGGGTAACACATGTAAGTGATCAACACTGCAAGACCACAGGTTAATGTAAGCGCGAGATAACCTATAGCAAATGTGAAATGCTGGTACATTAATAGCAGCGAGCATGCTGAATGCAAACGTGCATGCATTGTGTTGTTCAGATGGCGGTGGCATTTTGCGGGTTGGGGTTCCATGCCCGTTGCACTTGGTCGGTCAATACGGGGACGGCTAAAGCAAGTTGTAGATGACTATAGAGTTACAGTTTCATGGTATCCAATATTTGCTCTGTTGGAGACAGATATGATGATCAAGCAGACCAAGGCGACATGTCGACGCGCTATAGAGCATGGTGGGTTACAACAGCGTTATCCTGTTGGAAAACACACCCTGGAATACTGTTTATGAATGGCAGCACAACAGGTTGTAACACAACAAGTCTGTGGGCTACCAAAACTTTTCCTTGCAATTTTACTTTTCAATGTATTTTTGTACGAATCAAAGTTTGTAAATAAGTGTATATATGATAAATAATTGTATATATGATAAAATGAAATGTTTCCTCATTGTAAAGCTAAATAAATTTTATTTGCAAGGTAGTGTAAGGAGACACGCTGGCTTATTCAGGGCGATATGATATTGACAGAGAGTATAGCGAACTGGCAGCTGCATGCGCGCCATCATTTCAGTACAATGCAGAGGAGAATATAGGAGACTGTTGAGAGAGACAGTCAAGTCGCGCAGTGGCTCTTTTGTTGAGAAATGGTCGTAGCGCAATGGTTCTACAGTATGTAATGGCTAGGCGAATAAATTGTTGTGGACGGGTGAAGTTTATGTCATTGAATGGCCGCAAGAGGATGCAAATCACCATACATCTACATCTACATTTATACTCCGCAAGCCACACAACGGTGTGTGGCGGAGGGCACCCTACGTGCCACTTTCATTTCCTCCATTTCCTGTTCCACTCGCGTATGGATCGCGGGAAGAACGACTGCCGGAAAGCCTCCGTGCGCGCTCGAATCTCTCTAATTTTACATTTGTGATCTCCTCGGGAGGTATTAGTAGGGGGGCGCAATATATTCGATACCTCATCCAGAAACGCACCCTCTCGAAACCTGGACAGCAAGCTACACCGCGATGCAGAGCGCCTCTCTTACAGAGTCTGCCACTTGAGTTTGCTAAACATCTCCGTAACGCTGTCACGCTTACCAAATAACCCTGTAACGAAACGCGCCGCTCTTCTTTGGATCTTCTCTATCTCCTCTGTCAACCCGACCTGGTATGGATCCCATACTGATGAGCAATACTCAAGTATAGGCCGAACGAGTGTTTTGTAAGCCACCTTCTTCGTTGATGGACTACATTTTCTAAGGACTCTCCTAACGAATCTCAACCTGGCACCCGCCTTACCAACAATTAATTTTATATGATCATTCCATTTCAAATCGTTCCGTACGCACACTCCCAGATATTTTACAGAAGTAACTGCTACCAGTGTTTGTTCCGCCATCATATAATCATACAATAAAGGATCCTTCTTTCTATGTATTCGCAATACATTACATTTGTCTATGTTAAGGGTCAATTGCCACTCCTTGCACCAAGTGCCTATCCGCTGCAGCTCTTCCTGCATTTCGCTGCAATTTTCTAATTCTGCAACTTCTCTGTATACTACTGCATCATCCGCGAAAAGCCGCATGGAACTTCCGACACTATCTACTAGGTCATTTATATATATTCTGAAAAGCAATGGTCCCATAACACTCCCCTGTGGTACGCCTGAGGTTACTTTAGGGTACTTTAACGTCTGTAGACGTCTCTCCATTGATAACAACATGCTGTGTTCTGTTTGCTAAAAACTCTTCAATCCAGCCACACAACTGGTCTGATATTCCGTAGGCTCTTACTTTGTTTATCAGGCGACAGTGCGGAACTGTATCGAACGCCTTCTGGAAGTCAAGGAATATAGCATCTACATGGGAGCCTGTATCTAATATTTTCTGGGTCTCATGAACAAATAAAGAGTACTGAGGGCACAATTTCATTCGTTGCGGAGTTTCAAGAAGAAGAGCGTGTACACCTTGTGAACGGACAACGCCTTACATTACACCGACGTCGTCTCAGCCTGAAGTAAGATCCAACTAATCACTTGACCAGACTTGTATATGGCTATCAGGTACCGCGGTTCATTTTGTGTTGACCTTCAATTTGACCTAAGACAAAGTGCCTAAGAAGGATCCATCTTATTCATCTCCATTATTGATGATCCGAGAGATTCGTGTTGAGTGAGAAATTATTGCAGTGTTTTATAAAAAAATAATAATTAAAATTTGAATAATTTGCAAGACTACGATTAACAGAAGTGAAAGAAGGTACTTAACAGAGCAAGATTCAGTAAAAGACTTTTTTGTGTGTTTTTCTTGGATAAATAAGTTTCCGATTTTACGCAACTGAAATCAGTGAGAAATGTTTGTTAACTCCTTGAGCAAGTAATAGCAATAATTACACAAAGTGATTAGCAGTAATTGTTAATGAATAGCAATAAAATACGAATCTGCATGACAGCAATAAGTCACTAAAATCGTATCACAAACTTTGCGTCTTTTACAATCGAAATTTTAACTTTGCAAATTATCTAACTGTAACTCACAGGAAAGTGATTATTTAATGACGGTATATCATTACGATAATTTTCAAGCTAATAAACATAAATAACTTCCTGAATAAAACTGAAGGCAGTAAGCATTACAGTGAGCGACGTCACGTAATTCTTGCGTTTACGAAACTGTTTACTATTGTTGAGATTTTGTTGCTCTTTGATAATCAGTAACAGATTTCCATGAACTGCTACTTAAGTGACGTATCCATTTGAAATTACACCAGGGCAATATTTATCAGTTATGTGCTCTTTTAACCTTGCAACAAAACCAAGCATTTTACGTGAGTTTCTCAGAATTAACAGACAGTTATTAGACAGACCGTAATTTTGCTCAAGTAGTGTTCTGGCGACCGTTAATTCTCATTGATTCGTTAATTAAATATGCCCATTTTTCAGCTTTAAGAAACCACTTTAATTCCATCCAGCCCTGTTTTATATTCATTTACTTAATCGAGTTTTCCTTTCTTATCGTCATTGCTGCCAAGTAATGAGGATTACCGATTCGATTATAAGTGCACCAACATTTCACGGATATCACTTGTTCTTCGGAGTAGATGCCCTTCCCACACAACAGGGAACTTTAGGTACACAGTTAGTTTAGGTTCCAAAAACCGGAGATATAAGAAGGAGGTGGTTATGAGGTCCAGTTACGAGACTGGCGTACAAATTTGGAATCAGGTTGCGTGCAACGATTGTGCTCCTGCTATCATACGAAATCGCACTCCAGACTATAACTCAAGGTGTACGTCCAGTGTGTCCAGCACACAGACTGGTTGATACCAGCCGCTCTTCTGACCTCCTCCTGACCAACACACGGCATTCACTGGAACCGAAGCAGAACCAGCTTTCATCAGAAAATACAACAGACCACTACCTTGTCCTCAAATGAGTTCTCAGGCGACACCACTGAAGTTGCAAATAGCGGTGATTTTGGGTCAGTAGAATGCACGCTACAAGGCTTTTAGCTCGGGGTTGTCCTTGAAGTAACCGATTTGTAAAAGTTCGTTGTGTCACTGTGGTGCTAACTGCTGCTCAGATCGCTGCTGTAGACGCAGTACGATGCGCCAGAGCCATACGCCGAACACAGAGGACTTCCTTCTCAGCAGTGCCACATGGCTTTCCAAAGCCCTGTCGTCTTGTGACCGTACATGCTCGTGACCGCCGCTGCCAACAATCATGTACAATTGTTACTTTCCTGCCAATGTCGCAGAAGGAACATTCAGCTTCTCGTAGACCTACTACACAGCCTTAGGCATTCTTGACTAACATCAACTCACCACGTCCAATCTCAAAGGCAGCTAATGCTCACGACCGTTACATCGTGTATTTAAAGCATACCTAATTTGTATCCTCATAGTGGCGCTACTGCAGCCGCTCTTACTGGCGCGAAATTTGAGCAGACATTATCGTTCAGATGTAGAAACACGCCTACCAACTTTCTTTTATGTCGCACGACTCTTCATTGGTGTTGCGATTTACTTTTCTGTCAGTATGGTTGACAGTGCCAGAACAGTACTAGGAAAAGAGTGGAGGAGGCGGTGCCTGAGGGACGGGAATGAAGAGAAAGAGTAACTGGAAGGGGGTGAGGGCCACTTATAATGAGGGAGAGTGTCTATGACAATGACAGCAAGGAAGAGAGAGGTAGTACAGTGGGAAGAGATACCAGCAGTGGGGAGGATTGAATGAGACAGTAGCAATAAAATAGAGCAAGAGGGAAATGGTGACAATGGGAGGAGACAATATTGGTAGGGGAGAACAGAGAAGGCAGTGGTTGTGAGACACGAACAGTGACAGTTAGAGAGACACAAACAGATAATGACAATGAGTTGGGCTGAATGAGTGAGTGAGAATGGGCAAATGGCAGTGGATGGGTATGAGAGATTTACAGCGAGGGACTAATGGGCGTGGTGGAGTTACACTTAGGGGAGCATGGGGGAGTGAGAGGTCACTTGCATGTTAAAATGAGCTCGATCATGTTCGCATGCCAAAAATTTTGGGAAAGTTTTTAAAGGTGGTGAGGAAGGTAGAATGAGGCAGTTGTAACCCTACTTTTCAGTCAGTCTTATAAACAGCCCTTTTTCTGCTTCGATAGTCGCATTTTTCTGCTGATTTGTTTCTTGACTCGGTTCTCGGAATTTTGTGAGACTCTTTGCAATGTAAATCATCTCTCTTGCAAAGTCTCCCACTCCAATTTGCGTTTGCATGACTCTCTCACACTGACTAAACAAATCCGTGACGAGTCGAGCAGATCTACTTTGAATCATTGCTATTGTTGTAGCCAGCGACTCAGCGAGCGAAACATTGTATTCATTTCCACAACTGTCTGGGCGACATAAGCGCAGCAGGCATTGAGCACATCGCAACGGGCCGGGAACGTGTTGTGTGGTCCCACGGTCTGCGGAGCGGAATAAAGCTGCCTATACAGCGGCAACAGGCCAGTGTCGTATTCTCCCTACAAGCCTACGACGTAGGCGCCGGCTACTCTTGTTGATGAGCAGTGTTGCGAGCTTGGACCACGTTTGGAGTTTGACCCTGGCTGGATTCCTCATAGCAGTACGACGGACTTGGGCTTTATACACAGACTTGCAGTATTTCATAGTGATCAGTCTTTATGTAACTATAGCCAGCTAGGCGGCGGTGGTGTGTGCCAAACTCTGAACTTGTACCGAACTTGTAACTAGTGTTCTTGTTCAAATAAAGAAAACGGAAGCTCCGCTCCAACATCTGTCTTTTCGGATAATTCAATTTGTTAAGCGCCCCAAAGTGACGAACGAAACTCAAGAGTCGGTCGAACGATATTTTTTAAGGATTTGTTTCGCATCTGAATTACGCTTTCTCAGGGTAATGTAATAAAACTAAGTCTAACGTTTCTTTACCCCAAAGCTACACCACCTTAAATCGCTCCGAACAATATTGTGACTGAGTCCAGGGATATATATTTCGTGAACAACAGTTGAGTTACACGGGATGTTACCTTTACTTCTCACGATGGCTCCCCACTCTCATTTAGTATTATGCATAGATGGCATTTCTAGTTTGAAACAAATAATACATTACAGATTACAGATTTTAATACTAGGCTCATATGGCATTCCTGTTTTTCAATAAGCTTTTGATAACGTTGCAAGAGCTAAACGCTGGGGAAAATAGAAAATGAAGGCTGTTTCATACATCCAATAGCAACATAAAAATCTCCATTACAGAACAGCAATATTAGATCTGGATGGACGCGAAGCAAAACAAACTACTATAATAAAGGAGTGAGACACGATTGATGGATATCCCTTGCACTCCTTTAATATTTACTTTGACTTCCTCTTCAGGGAGTGAGAGAAAACAGGATTAAATCCAGATTTTCAGAATTTTGACGCACGTGACATCATTAGTATGTAAAGACTTGAAGATGACTGTAAAGAACGACGTGAACTACGCACAAAAGTATCACTTTTTAAGAACCCTGTAATTGTCTCCCACTACGACGCGTAAGTCTGACATTTGGCTCAGAGGTGCGTGCAACCTTCTCCTGGGATGGTGCAAAAGGGTGGCCCCCTGTGACGTTCGCCGCGCGCTCGGCGACACTTCAGACAGCATGCGAATAAAAGGCTACAGTTAATATGAGGTTCAGATAGGTTAATGATGTCACATCGGCACCAAATTTCACCACAACTCTGGCCAGTACCATCGCGGGCGTGTCACACGATTCCAAGGTCTCACACTCCCTCTCACCGACATTTCAGCCCTTCTTTTGACGCCTCTGGGAGGGAGGTCAGACCTGCGACGTCCAGCGTTGAAATCGTGCGGTTTTCTTATTGGTATCCGCGGAAAAAGCTTCAGACACACCGCGGCTCAGAATCGACACGAAAATCCCTCAGAAAGTGGCATAAAGGGAGTCAATGAAACCATCCCTTCACCGGCTGGTGTGGCCGTGCGGTTCTAGGCGCTTCAGTCTGGAACCGCGTGACCAACTACGGTCGCAGGTTCGAATTCTGCCTCGGGCATGGATGTGTCTGATGTCCTTAGGTTAGTTAGGTTTAAGTAGTTCGAAGTTCTACGGGACTAATGACCACAGATGTTTTAAGTCCCATAGTGGTCGGAGCCATTTGAACCATTTTTGAAACCATCCCTTCCCGTTGGGTGTTGATCTCTACATATTCACGGTCGAAAACGACAGTTCGTAGTGTGATGAACAGCAGTTCGCTCAACACTGCTGACAAACCACGAAGTATTCAACCCTAATCTGAACGTGATCTAATACGTTTGGAGTGTAGTGGGACTGCAACTTAGGGGACTGGTGTACAAAGTGGAACCACCAGAGACAGCTAAAAACCATTCAACAAAATTCGAACGTGATCGGAAGTAGCAAAGGGTTCTTATGCTTTTCCTGTCTCCATGTTTCGCACCCTCCTGTGGCGTGATCAAGGAGGGGTGCAACATTAACATCTGTGTGAATAATACGGCAGAGGATCGAAGACCCCTTCCTCTTCAGTTCCGCAACGCCCTCGTTGGCACCCACGCACCTTATTGAGCATGTTAAATATGTAGCTGTCAGAAACTTCGACACTCACTCGACTGAGCGGTGCCTCGGTGCTACTCTAGCGCCTGAGGGCAGGCAACTCCTTCGACACACCTTATGTGGGGTCGCCTGCGATATGGAACAGATTGCAACTATTCTCACACCAATGTGAGGCTTCAGACATCGCCATAGAACCGCTCCCATTATGTCTCTTGTGCAACTCTACAGCTATGTGGCCTACAATCAAAGGTATAGGTGTGTACTCTGCACACGTACAACAGTGGACCGACTTTGCTGTGTATATACATAAATACACTTATACATACACTAGGTGTTTATATTTTTTGTCTGGGACATATTGTCCCAGAATTAAAATAGTTTCAATCGCATGGTTCAGACCACTGTTTTCAGAAGGCTTTACTGGGTCGTAAGGCAAATGTTCGGACTGGAAATCGTTATTCCAGATATTCCCAAAAAGGGCTACCTATGTTCCACCACTATCTCTCATAGCATTTGGCTGAAAAGTCCTTGACTATAATGGGCCAATACTTGAACAGCCCTAAATAGAGAATGAAAGGATATAATTTAGAAAATAGTTGAAAAAATGGTCAAATTTTTTTCTGAAATCATTTCTCTAAAAACTATAAATAAAATAATTAGGGACATTTGACACACCTTTGAACGATGCTCGAAATCATTTACAGCAAATGAGGCTGCACTGTGTATATAATCCATCAGACGAATATTTTCCAGTACTCTTTAAAATTCTAAGATTCAAGTTTAACATTTAACTTTAAATTCTCAGTTGACACATAAATTGCTTTATAGAGCTTCGAGCATCATTCAAAGGCATGTCAAATATTTCTCTAATCTATTTTATTTCTTGCTTTTAGACAAATCAATTGATAAAACAATTGTCCGTTCTTTCCAGATTCTTTATTTCAAAGTTTTTTTTACTGATAGTTAAATACCAACACAACGTAACTTTTTATGCACAAAATAGCTAGTGTTTGAAATGATGAACGTTTTGACACGTTATTTACGTAGGTACGAGCTAAGTGCGAAATATTTCCATTTTCCCCCAGATATCTAAGTTTTTATAACTTTTCTGATTATTTTCAGGCAGTTAAATTTTTTTCCAAAACTAGACGTCATGCTGGTGAATTTGATACAACATTTATTCATTTCCCCCTGTTCATGTGGTTGAATAAAATCCATTGCTTAATCAAGTTTTATTTTGCTCCCATCAAACATTTAGGGGGAAAAAAACGTACAAACAATGCTGTGTGTATCGAGAGTGGTATCAATCATTAATTTCTCGCTATACAACTTATTTGAATCTTCACGATGGATTGTTTAAGCTTGGACAGCTCTTTGGCTGTTTACCTGTGACCCTCGTATTGGAACGTGTGCTGTTGACAAGTCTTGCTTGCAGCGGCCCTACAGTTGATTTCTCTTTAGCCCATGCAACTGCGCAGCGCCAATCACTGTATATATCCATATCCACTCCCTAGATATTATAATGCACAATTTTAATTTATCTTGTGGGTACAGACATAAAACTGGATGCCCTGTAACATGAGCTATTTGCGTAATGCTCAGATGAGCTACAGAATCCCACTGTGACTGGCTATGGCCAAGCGAAACATGCAGAGAAGAAAATGAACAGTGAAGAAAGGCAGAAAGGTGTGTGAGATGATTCTGACAGATTCCTTTCATCACACCAACCTCGAAAAGAAAATGCATTCAACTTTCCTTGCTTATACGAAGGCCTTATTTCAGTAGTTGTACACCACCAATTTTGTTCATTTCGAGATATTTAATGCTTAAACATAACTGAGTGTTGACAATATAAAGAAGCGGGTAACCCCTTGCAATGAGTGGTGGACTGCAGTATTTCAGGTGTCTCAGTCAGAGAATTTGTCGTCACTCAATTATGTTTAAGCCTCATTATTTCGAAATCATTATTTGTACAGAAACCAGATGGCAGTTATAAGAGTCGAGGGACATGAAAGGGAAGCAGCGGTTGGGAAGGGAGTGAGACAGGGTTGTAGCCTGTCCCCGATGTTACTCAATCTGTATATTGAGCAAGCAGTACAGGAAACAAGAAAAATTCGGAGTAGGTATTAAAATCCATGGAGAAGAAATAAAAACTTTGACATTGTAATTCTGTCAGAGACATCGAAGGACTTGGAAGAGTAGTTGAACGGAATGGACAGTGTCTTGAAAGGAGGATATAAGATGATCATCATCAAAAGCAAAACGAGGATAATGGAATGTAGTCGAATTAAGTCGGGTGATGCTGAGGGAATTAGATTAGGAAATGAGACACTTAAAGCAATAAAGGAGTTTTGCTATTTGGGGAGCAAAATAACTGATGATGGTCGAAGTAGAGAAGATATAAAATGTAGACTGGAAATGGTAAGGAAAGCGTTTCTGAAGAAGAGGAATTTGTTAACATTGAGTATAGATATAAGTGTCAGGAAGTCGTTTCTGAAAGTATTTGTATGGAGTGTATGGAAGTGAAACATGGACGATAAATAGTTTGGACAAGAAGAGAACAGAAGCTTTCGAAATGTGGTGCTACAGAAGAATGCTGAAGATTAGATGGGTAGATCACATAACTAATGAGGAGGTATTGAACTGAATTGGGGAGAAGAGGAGTTTGTGGCACAACTTGGCAAGAAGAAGGGACCGGGTGGTAGGACATGTTCTGAGGCATCAAGGGATCACAAATTTATCATTGGAGGGCAGGGTGGAGGGTAAAAATCATAGAGGGAGACCAAGAGATGAATACACTAAGCAGATTCAGAAGGACGTAGGTTGCATTAAATACTGGGAGATGAAGAAGCTTGCATAGGATAGAGTAGGATGGAGAGCTCCATCAAATCAGTCTCAGGACTGAAGACAACAACAACAACAACAACAACAACGACAACAACATCTCGAAATGAACAATTTTGTTCCACTACTGAAATAGGCCTTCTATGTTTCTGCCTTTCTTGACTGTTCATTTGCTTTGCCACTCGCTGCCGATTTGAGAATGTAGTAAAGGCTCTTGGAAGGAAGTATATCACTGTTTTCTCCAGGTTTTTATGATGAATAAATAAGAATGTGTGTCCACGCTCCTTACTGCTACCCCAAACCAACTAATATGAAAATTCAGTTTTACAATGGATAACGGAGACAGAAATGAAATAAGTGAACATAGGAATGTGCACCCATGTGTCTCATTACCTTTTCGTGAGACATCCCCTTGCTGTGATGCAACAACGTGCACCATGTTGATTTTCACTAGTTATTTCAATGTAAGCATGAGCAGATATTAGTTACAGCAGCAGTAATGGCAATCAGCCAAGTAGCTAGCGACAACCAACTAATAAATAGATGCTCTTTTTGACATGGCAAGGAATAATTAAATAAGAGTTTATTAGAAAAATAAAATGTTTCATCTCGTGCAATGTTCGTATGATAGGGTTCTCATTTGAATCACATGCCTCTGGGAGAGTAGCCTTTATTTTCCTCAGACAATGGAGGCTACTCCCACGTAAGATACACAGGCAACACGGTGGCGGCGAGGGGACCTCCCGTCTTTCTTTCATGTTAGACAGGGAGCCGATACGTGAAATTTTGGGCTGGAATGCGCTGGAGGAGCCAGTCTTATGACTGACACGGGTAATGTCTATAGGTGACTCGATGGCACCAGTGGTGGTTGTTCCCTATCTACCGCCCAAAACCATTCCTTTTCCGTGGTACGTTAGTCTGATCAAGAAATTACAAAAATACTCGGAATGGAAGGGGAGGCACAAGCATTTCCTCTTGTCTCATAGGCTAACAACGAGCCGAGAGCTCTGATAGCCATGAGCGGAAGCCTGACTATCTTCCCAAACAGGTTGCGAATGTGAAAGCAAGTGAACAGTCAAGAAACACAGAAGATATGAGGGCTTGTTGAAACATAATGCCTTTGAATTTTTTACGTGGATACTATTACAGCTCTTTAAATAAAACAAACTTTGTTAATACGCGACATCTTAATTCTTAATATTTACATATTTCTTTCTCAACACAGTCGTCCTTGCGACGAACACATTTCTTCCAACGAAAAACCGTTTCGTTGATACCGTCACTGTTTGGCTCTGTTGACAGAGCCACAACCTCACCTTTCCTTGCACCGCTCCATCGTTATCATAGATGTCCTCGAATGTGTTCTTTAAGTTTTTGAAGCAGCTGAAGATCGAATGGGGCCAAGTTGAGACTGTATGGAGGATGATCGATGAAAGTGAAACCAAGGCGCTGGGCTGCTGGAGATGTCGCAGCGCTCCGGTGTGGTCTGGCATTGTCATGCTGAAGGAGAGGGTTATCCATGTGTTTTTCTGCGGTTAGAAACTGGATTACACACGCTGTTTCTCACGCACCGACACACTTACGTTACATATCGCCACGTTACACGCAACAATTCGGAGCTCTCTAGCGACAGAGGGTTGTAACTTGTGTCAGTGAAGCGAGAAAGTCGACTGCGTAATATGCATGACATGTAATACCTCAACCGACATCGGAGACAGAACAAACAGTTAGGAGGAAATACACTACTGGCACTTAAAATTGCTACACCAAGAAGAAATGCAGATGATAAACGGGTATTCTTTGGACAAATATATTATACTAGAACTGACATCTGATTACATTTTCACCCAGTTTGGGTGCATAGATCCTGAGAAACCAGTACCCAGAACAAACACCTCTGGCCGTAATAACGGCTTTCATACGCCTGGGCATTGAGTCAAACAGAGCTTGGATGGCGTGTGCAGGTACAGCTGCCCATACAGCTTCAACACGATACCACAGTTCACCAAGAGTAGTGATTGGCGTATTGTGACGAGCTAGTTGCTCGGCCACCATTGACCAGATATTTTAAATTGGGGAGAGATCTGGGGAATGTGCTGGCCAGGGCATCAGTCGAACATTTTCTGTATTCAGAAAGGCCCGTACAGGACCTGCAACATGCGGTCGTGCATTATCCTGCTGAAACGTAGGGTTTCACAGGGATCGAATGAAGGGTAGAGCCACGGGTCGTAACACATCTGAAATGTAACGTTCACTGTTCAAAGTGCCGTCAATGCGAACAAGAGGTGACCGAGACGTGTAACAATGGCACCCCATATCATCACGCCCGGTGATACGCCAGTATGGCGATGACGAATAGACACTTCCAATGTGCGTTCACCGCGATGACGCCAAACGCGGATACGACCATCGTGATGCTGTAACAGAACCTGGATTCATCCGAAAAAGTGACGTTTTGCCATTCGTGCACCCAGGTTCGTCGTTGAGTACACCATCGCAAACGCTCCTGTCTATGATGCAGCGTCAAGAGTAACCGCAGCCATGGTCTCCGAGCTGATAGTCCATGCTGCTGTAAACGTCGTCGAACTGTTCGTGCAGATGGTTGTTGTCTTGCAAACGTCCCCATCTGTTGACTCAGGGATCGAGACGTGGCTGCACGATCCGTTACAGCCATGCGGATAAGATGCCCGTCATCTCGACTGGTAGTGATACGAGGCCGTTGGGATCGAACACGGCGTTCCTTATTACCCTCCTGAATTCACCGATTCCATATTCTGCTAACAGTCATTGGATCTTGAGCAACGCGAGCAGCAATGTCGCGATACGATAAACCGCAATCGCGATAGGCTACAATCCGACCCTTATCAAAGTGAGAAACGTGATGGTGCGCATTTCTCCTCCTTACACGAGGCATCACAACAACGTTTCACCAGGCAACGCCGGTCAACTGCTGTTTGTGTATGAGAAATCGGTTGGAAACTTTCCTCATGTCAGTAAGTTGTGAATGCTCTGAAAAGGTAACCATTTGCATATCACAGCATCTTCTTCCTGTCGGTTTAATTTCGCATCTGTAGCACGTCATCTTCGTGGTGTAGCAATTTTAATGGCCAATAGTGTACTTCTCAGCACGACCTCGTTTATGAGATGGATCTGACGGATTGCTTAGCCCTGGTTCCAGATTTAAATCTCCCGGGGTAAATTTGTTTGGAATCATCTAAGTAAATCCCAGAAATAGGGCCATTGTAAAACTTTTTTTTTTTGCTCGACTGGTTTCATCCGTTTCAACTAGTCTATATCTGGAACTATACAGTAGTCAAGACCAAACACGTTAGCCGGCCGGTGTGGCCGTGCGGTTCTAGGCGCTTCAGTCTGGAACCGCGTGACCGCTACGGTCGCAGGTTCGAATCCTGCCTCGGGCATGGATGTGTGTGATGTCCTTAGGTTAGTTAGGTTTAATTAGTTCTAAGTTCTAGGCGACTGATGACCTCAGAAGTTAAGTCGCATAGTGCTCAGAGCCATTTGAACCAAACACGTTAACGTAACAACAAAACTGCGATCGTTCTGTAAGGTGACCTAACTTGCACAATCGACAGCATTACTACTAACGGGAGTATCACTGACGCAGTGATAGTTTAGTCAATCGTAATTAGAAAGCAGTCGTCAGTAGCCGGACGAGAAAGGGAGTGCAATTTGCGTGTGATGCATAATTTTACTATGAATTTCGATTTTCGAGAATGAACCGTATTACAAAAAAACTATGAGAAAATTGACAACTATCACAGCAGTCAAACTATACTGGCTAAAGCGCAGTTTAAAATCCAAAGGCGTTTATTGCAACAACATTCAGTCCGTCCGTGTTATAAAACTTTTGGGCTATTCAGATATCATGACTGAGTTAACAGACCTGTAGTATCTAGTTGTGCAGTGCGAGAGTGAGTAATAAAACGATGATAACAAAGTTCAGAACTTTAATCTGTGAACAGTGAGGTTAGGACAGTGCATCACCGTCAGCAGATAGGTGGGATGTAGCCATTAAGGTTAACTCAACAGTGCGTTTGTGAGGGGGCTGCCGCATGCATCAGTAAGGGTATGGTCCGATAGTCCAAACTGTGGTGGCAGGAGGGCTCTATTGATATTCTGCCCCTGGAACTTTGTTTACACAGCATCTCGGGAACCTGGAACCAATTACAGGTTTGCACACAGTGTATTTAGGAATACGCGTCTTGTTCTCATATGCACCTGCCAGAGCATGCCACTGTTTGTATTTAGCCCCCAACTGGCCGTGTTCTCACACTGGAACAGCCACACGGTAGTTCAATATCTTCATTCAGATCTCCAAACAAGCGCTGGACACAATCAGAATTTAGATGCTTATGTTATTTATTGGCTACTTCACGTAAATTGATAAATTTCACATTTATTTAGTAAGCGTGCAGAGCAGCAGGATTCTTGTCATAGGAACTCTACTGTATAGTTTTTTTGCACTGAGTTTCACATTGTTCGGGGCATGGATGCTACAATGGCATTTGTACACGCTTGGCATCCTATCTAAAGAGCTTTCATTCACAAAAATTTGGCCTTTGGTGTCTGAACTTCCTACCAAACATCAGTCTAAAATCTGATGCTCCAAAACTGCTTATCGGATTTGCTTTCAAGAGTGTAAGCATAAAAGGAGCTCAGCCATGACGGCAAAGAAACTGGACTGCAATTGTAACGAAAGAAAGGGGGATTCAATAGAAGTAAAATATTTTAGGTCGGCTTTACTGTGACTGGTAACAGTGAACTAGTTTCATTCAATGTCAGCAACAGTCACGGTAAAGCCTAATCTAAAATGTTCTCATTTAAAGTTAATCTGCCAAATCAGGCAATCAAGGCTATTTTCGTGTACAGTAAACAGTGACTGGTAACAGTAAACTTGTTGTTTAATTCGAAGTAAAATACATTTGACAGGAAAGTAGGCAGTCTTAAGTAGAACAAAACTGAGCGAAACATTATAATTTTTTTTGTAGGAAAGTTGACGACGGTGCGAGTTATCAGCGTAGAATGACATGGAAGGGAACAAGTTCCAGTGATCAGGATCGCTGGACGCTGAAAGTGGTAGTTACGAAGTACGGTGAACCTGACGTTAGTACCATTACAACAACTCTATTAGAATCTCCAGCAACCTACGAATACAATCTGATGCAAGCTGCACATACAAGACATCCAGCACAGGGCACAATTCTTAAACTCTCTTACCACTATCAAGACATCAGGCTAAGCCTATGCAAAAGGGGTAGTGGATGAAAAACAGCGCGAGCTCAGAGAATAAGGTTTCGTCTGCATCACTGTCATGGAGATCTGTCCGCATTACTTCACTCTCAAGGTCACCCCCTCCACCTGCCTTTCCTCCATGCTTCGTAAATCCAAGATGGCTGATCTAGCTTACTAATTGTACTTAAAAATATCAAGATGGTGGAATCGGCTTTTTACTATTTACTCATAAACAATTACGCTGAAGCATGCAGTGTCTACCCACAAAGCACGGTGGCCGGGAGACAAGTATTGAATTGAGGCCTGCGCCAAACCGTACTACGTCGCTGTGCAGCCGAGCCAATTGGGGCCACCACGGAGTGTGGTTAGCAGCAGACCCCGCTGAGGCCTCGCTCATCCCTGTTGCCACCAGAAGACGTGGGCTGTGTATTCTATATAAGACTCATCTGCAGGGAAGCAGCTAGTCCATCTAGCTAATTAGTATCAGGATAGCGTCATTTCTACTGTTATTACAAGCGGGCTTCCAGTGGTTCGAAACGTATGACTGCTGACATCCTGGCGTGACACCTGATAGTGGATGTGAAGCTGTAATGGAACTAGAGCATCCTCAGTAGAAAGAGAAGATGGTGTTCACCGCATGTTCACGATGCAAATAAACACAGATGACTAAAAATTAATCTTCTCCAGCAGACATCGCGTTAATGTCGTGTAACTGTCGGCAGCCTTGATAACGACCTCATTTTGGCGAGGAAGAGAGTCCACATGTATCTTCAGACATATGATATACATCTGAAGCCACTCATTCACGATTGGATCTCGAAGAACTAACATCTTGCGGGGAACTGGTTGCTATGTTTCATCCGTTCCAGATAGTCCTAGACATATTGTATGGTATTAAGACTGGGTGATTTAGAAGCTAGTCGATGTGCGGAAGGGTGCCAGAGAGTTTGTCAAACCAGGAATGTAAGCGTGCCGCCCTGCGAACAAGGTCGTTCTCATCTTGGAAGACGGCAATGACTGCCACATACTTATCATGGAGATGTGAAAGAAAAGGCAATAATTGGTCAATGAGAATGATGAAATAAACATCAGGGCTTCATGTTCACCGCGACTTGAATGACCGGACCTTAAGTATTTTCCGAAAAACACCCCCGAAAGCATCGCAGAATTACCTCCGGAGTGTTGTACACTCGTCACACATTAGGTGTTAAACGTCTCGTTGGGCCCTCAATCCACTCGACGCTAAGCATAATTTCAAAACAGGTAAAATTGCGATCTAGGGGACCTCATTACAAGCCTTAACTAAGCGACTGTCCAGTTTCTGTCTTGTTTGGCCAAATGAAGATTTATGTTATGCTGTGAGCAATGGCTTTATGTGAGATACCCGATTCCAAACGCCCGCTACATGCAGTTCGCTTGGCTCGGAAAATGGTTGAGACGGACCTACATTCACTGACAGTAGGAGGTCCTTTTGGGTTTGAAACCAATTATCAGTAACAAGGTTTGAGACTCGTATCTTGTCTGTGTCAGTTAGGATCTTTATATGACTACTGTTTTTACATAGTGTTGCATGGCTGCGAGTAGTAAATCATTCCTTATAGAAAAGTGGGACGGTCCACCTCATATATCAACGAGTAAAATGTCATTCACGGTGTGATGAAAGGCACATCAAACACGATAGCTTCTTTCAGACTTTCTGTTACATCTACAACTCGACCTATCTTACTTCGTTGATTCCATACAACCCCTCCTCTTCACCGTTATGACGTCTTTCCGCCCCGGGATGCCTGAGATAACGACCATGTGGCTTGAAGTGTGCTTATCAGTGTGAATGAATGGATGTGTGTGCTTCTGTATCTTTTCTCTTCCGAAGAAAGCTTTGGCCGAAAGATAAAAGTGTAACAGTTTTTCGTTTTGCCTGTCTGCAATTCATCGTGTCATCTTTACGCTGAGTAGCAATCTGTCCTTTTCCTTATTCACTGAAGCTCCAAAGAAACTGGTGTAGGCATGCGTATTCAAATACACACATATCTAAACAGGCAGAGTACAGCGCTGCGGTCGGCAACGCCTATATAAGACAACAAGTGTCTGACGCAGTTGTTAGATCGGTTACTGCTGCTACGATGGCAGGTTATTAAGATTTGAGTCTGAACGTCGTGCTATAGTCGGCGCACGAGCGATGGGACACAGCATCTCCGAGGTGACGATGAAGTGGGATTTTCCCGTACGACCATTTAATAAGTATGCCGTGAATATCAGGAATACGGTAAAACATCAAATTTCCGACGTTACTGCGGCCGGAAAAAGATCCTGCAAGAACGGGACCAACGGCGACTGAAGAGAATCGTTCAAAGTGACAGAAGTGCAACCCTTCCGCAAACTGCTGCAGATATCAATGCTGGGCCATCAGCAAGTGTCAGCGTGCGAAGCATTCAACGAAACATCATCAGTATGGGCTTTCAGAGCCGAGGGCTCACTCCTGTACCCTTGATGACTGCCCGTCAAAACCGACACTGGACTGTTGATGACTGGAAACATGTTGCCTGGTCGGACGAGTCACGTTTCAAATTTTACCGAGTAGATGGACGTGCACGGGTATGGAGACAACCTCTTGAATCCATGGACCCTGCATGTCAGCAGGGGACTGTTTAAGCTGGTGGAAGCTCTGTAATGGTGTGGGGCGTGTGCAGTTGGAGTGATATGGGACATTTAATACGTCTAGATACGACTCTGACAAGTGACACGTACGTAAGCATCCTGTCTGATCACCTGCATACATTCATGTCCATTGTGCATTCAGACGGCCTTGGGTAATTCCAGCAGGGCATTGCGACACCCTCACGTCAATTGCTACAGATTACCTCCAGGAACACTCTTCTGAGTTCAAACCCTTCCGCTTACCACCAAACACCCCAGACATGAACATCATTGAGCATATGTGGGATGACTTGCAATGTGCTGTTCAGAAGAGATCTCCACCCCCTCGTACTCTTAACCGATTTATGGGCAGCCCTGCAGAATTCATGGTGTCAGTTCTCTCCAGCACTACTTCAGACGTTAGCCGAGTCCATTCCCCGACGTGTTGCGGCGTTTCTGTGTGCTCGCGGGAGCCCTACACGTTATAGGGTCAGGTGTACCTGTTTCTTTGGGTCTTCAGTTTATCAAACTGCTGATAAGAAAAACAACTCGATGCTTTGTAACACAATCATCAGCGCAGATCTAACATAGGGAGCACAAACATGGAGTTTAAATGGAAGAACGCTAGTTAGAAGGATTTGAAAGCAAAGATTATGGGGACATATTAACAGAATCTTCCGGCGGTTCTTGGTAGAACAACATTATAATAAACGAAAAGCACCAGTTTGCGTTTGTTGTACAATATTACTGCTAACATTTAACTTCTTTGGTGATAAGACTCAGTAAATGTCTGAAGATGGCCTTTTAAGTCGAAAACCGGTTAGCAATAAAAGTAATATTGTAGAACATAAGCAAACTGGTGCTTTTAATTTATTATAGGGAAATCTTTGTTCCATACTGAAATAACGAATCGCGAAGCTAGGACAGAAGATCAAACTCCACTTGCTATCACAGCAAGCATAAACAATCAGGATAATAAATTCTGGAAGACTTCAATGGGCAGGCCATTTGATGAGAATGAAAGAGGATCAAGTTGTTTCAAGAATACTCTTGGAGAATTCACTTGGTAAGAGACCGAAGGGGAGACCAAGTAGTACATGGGTAAATGAAATTAAAACAATATGCAACAGAATTGGTGTAAAGAATTGACAGGAAGTAGCACAAAATAGAAGCATTTAGAGGCAACATGTGCGATCGGCACGAGAGCTTAAGAGTCCTTTAGAAGCCGAGATGAAGAAGAAGTGGCAATTTACCCTAAATAATGATTAAGTGTGAGGTCGTCCTCATGAGTGCTACAAGGAATCAAGTAAACTTCGGGGACACGATAAATCAATCAAATCTAAAGGCCGTAAATTCAATTAAATACCCAGGAATTACAATTACGAACAACCTAGATTGGAAAGAACAAATAGAAAATATTCTGGGGAAGGCGATCCGAAGACGCCCTTTATTGGCGGAACGCTTCGAAGATGCAGCAGATCTATTAAGGAGAGTACCTACATTACAATTGTTTACCGTGTTTTGGAGTACTGCTGAGAGAAATAGGATCCTTATCAGGTAGAATTAACGAAGTAAATCGGGAAAGTTCAAAGACGGGCAGCACGTTTTGTATTATCGAGAAGTAGGGGAGAGAGTGTCGTGAACATAATACAGGGTTTGGGGTGGTCTTTATTAAAACAAAAGCTTTTCTCGTTGCGGCAGGAGGTTCCCACGAAATTTCAATCACCATCTTTCTCCTCCGAATGTGTAAATATTTTGTTAATGGCGACCTACACAGGTAGAAACCATCATCATAATAAAATAAGGGAAAGATACACGTGTTGGTTTTTTCCGCACGCTGTTCCGGAGTGGAATAACAGAGAAACATTTTCAAGGTGGTTCGATGAACCCTCTGTCAGGCGCTTAAGTGTGATATGCAGAGCAGTCATGAAGATGTCGGAAGTGGTGTGAGATATGATTTGCAGTGAATATAGATGTACACTTTTTTTAGTCAGGAGGAATCCTTACGATTACGCACTGTGTATAAGGACACAGCTCGGAAAGAGAGATTTAAGTGGGGGTCGTAATTCAATAGTCCATGCCTCATTAGAGGACGGAGACAGCGAGGCTCTACATTCGCCGGGGCTGTCTGTTCAGGCAGAACCGTTTGTGCCTCCGCGCGTGACACGTGTTCCTGACAAGGCGTATTGCCGCACACAGATTCGCTCGCAGGTCCATTTCGCGTTGGCTGCCGCGTAATTGCCACGGCACGGCTGTTCGTGGCAGCCCTTCAGCCGCTCGGATTAATCTCGGACGTTTTTAAAGCTCGCAGTTTACGAGGCGGCACTTGTACTGCGCACTGTTGTTAAACTGCGCCGTCTGTGTGACGTTTATGCTTCCCGGAACACAAACTGCCCCAGAGTTCACATTCCTAGCCGGAAGACGAGACGCACTGAGCCCACCGTCAGCGTGTGCGTGCGTGCGTGTGTGTGTGTGTGTGTGTGTGTGTGTGTGTGTGTGTGTGTGTGTGTGAGAGAGAGAGAGAGGGGGATGGGAAGAGTGGGAGGAGGGGCACGGATGGATGTTCGGTACGATGTCCACATATAAGCGTGTGCATGTGTGTGTGTGTGTGTGTGTGTGTGTGTGTGAGAGAGAGAGAGAGAGAGAGAGAGAGAGAGAGAGACAGAGAGTGATGGAGGGGGCGGGACACCTCTCAGTGTTTGGTTTAGTTACTTGCGTGTTATCACGCACTATGATGTAGTGAAACTGGGCGATGTTTCACGCAGATTTTTAGTAAACATTACGATTCACCCATTTAGCACCTTTTACGGTACGGTACATTAATTTTTTCGTGCTACTTATTGGATCTGAGTTTTGTTATTTGTAACTTGCAAGTACACATGCATCAATATGAAATGCTTTGGTGGATTGTGCCTGCACTCAGATAATGTTAATTCAAGAATATTTCGTATATTTTGTCATTTCTATATGTGTTTCGTTCCTTTGGAAATTTTCTTATAATACATTCATAACTAATATTATTGCATCTAGAAATGTTTGAAAATGGTAAATCGAAAAGGTGTGTTGTAAATGAACATCTTTTATTTTAGTTAAATTGTTAATGTCGAGGCCACTAAAATAACTTTTAAGTAAGCTCCTTGCGTTAAAGCTTTTGCCTGGGGGAGTTGTAAGTGTGACCTCGTGTCGTTTGTGTGTGGTTGTGAAGTACAGCGATAATGTGAAAGAACTGAATACAACGTGGAAGATTCAAAATTAACAGCCTGGGCATTTCATTTAGTAATTGTATAATTTTAATTGGGACCCTGAAATCCTTGTGAAAAAATGGATCATCAAATCTGAAATCCTTTCCCAAAAATGGATAACCGAATCTGAAATCCTTTTGCAAAAATGGATCATCAAATCTACAGGGTGTACAGTCTCCTGGAAAACCTAAAAACCGTAGTAAAATGTTACGATTACCAATAGCGAACTGTGTCAATAACAAACAAAACAATGCTTGTTTATATATCGAAATGTGCTGTCAATTATGGAATATTATTTTTGAACGAGAGAAAAACTCTTCAGCTTTAAGTATATACATAGATAGTATTTGACCTTGTAATGTCATTTCATACCTCCCCCTCCGTGTGAATACAATTAAGTGGAACTAATTAATTACCGCTAGAATTCAAGTTTTGTCATTGGCCATCTGCCATTCTTTTGTTGTAATGGTGCATTCGCAGCCATTACGCGAAATATAATGAAGCACATGATTTTCGAGCTTCACCCACAGGGTAACAGGAAAAAATACTTTAAACATTTTTGATATCAAGAACAGAAAATACTTTTTCAGAAAAGTTTTCATTAAATATACACGACGAAAGCAAAGATAATAAATAATATTACGAAGCTCAAGCTTGCTTATGAGTACACTGACCGGGAAAATCTTGTTTTCACTGGGGTAAGTACTAGTCAAATCCTAATTACCAGTATAGAAGGTCAGTGTGTAACAAACAATTTACGTTACATTGAGAATAATAGTGCAGCTACGTAGGTGCCTCTCCCTGCAACAATATTTATTTATCGGACATTAACTATTGCAGTTTTAAACAAACCACGCATATTTTTGAGCTAGCCGTGTGTGTTGACAACATAAGTAAAGTGTTACACCCAAACCTAATACTTTACTCGGAATTATTTGCCCACGTAGCAACATTGATGATGGTTAGTGTATATTGTAACTGTTACTATGAGTGTGCGAAATATACGCGACGTTACGGCTTATAAATGCTCTCATCCACGATCCCAAACGTAAAAAACATGGCGAGAGAGAGGCGATATAAGGGCCAACAACGACAATGACTACTGATAGACAATCAACATGAGATACGTAGAAGAAATGTTCGGTTTTTAAAAACTCGGTTTCATTTCACAGATAATTTAACCGTTCCTCTTATTTCTTCTCTACGTACAAACGAAGTCACGGCAGATATTTCTGAGTAAATTCTTAAATAGTAATTCAATGTAATAAAATAAAAGTAGTAATATCTACAGCTATATAATTACAGTACATTCCATCAGCGAAAAATACGCCAACATGCTGAGCATTTACAAGACAATCTTAAGCTACTGTTTAAGATACGGAACGCGTTGGACAGTTTCATCGAGGCTTGGTACAAAGATGACTAATTACAGGGAGGATTTTGCTATGGGGGTCCTTAGTAACCCAATACGTGAGAATGAAGTGAGATAGTAGTTACATGTAAGCGTATCTATGGAATGTCTAGAAACATTTCGGAAATATTCGATCTGCCTATTTCACTCGTCTGCTTTGCTAGATGAAGTCATTTAAATGACAAACAAAAACCACTCATCGAAATCCAAAAAAAGTAAAATACGCGCCATAACAAGAATTAAATGTATTCTCATAACATTTCATTCGTTGGCTTTGCCAACTCACAACCAATAACCTTCCACCTAACCCAGACCATTTGTTACCGTATACTACAGAAAAATAGTATAGAAGCAAAGTAAATATTACGTGTGTGCTTTTCTCTCTGTACCTGCGCATACATGACGCCGCCCCGGCCCGGTGGCCGAGGGGTTCTAGGCGCTACAGTCTGGAACCGCGGGACTGCTACGGTCGCAGGTTCGAATCCTGCCTCGGGCATGGGTGTGTGTGATGTCCTTAGGTTAGTTAGGTTTAAGTAGTTCTAAGTTCTAGGGGACTGATGAACTAAGATGTTAAGTCCCATAGTGGTCAGAGCCATTTGAACCTTACATGACGCCAAACAACACTGCATCATCGCGTTATGATTCAAAATCAAGTTCAATACGAGTAAATTCAATCCGTCGACAATTTCGACCCAACATGGCGCCGTACATATATGAGTTATTAACTGCAAAAATAGCATGCTGGGGTAAGAAATCGTAGTGCACGTGGGAGTAAGGTGGGGGGAGGGGGTTATATAGCTCAAAGGGATAACACGGAAAAATACTCGAAAACGAACTAGTGTCGAATCCTTAGTTTGTGCATTTACTAGGCTGATTCGTGGCAGTCGGGATGAGTTTAATCCCTTGACGCCTTGGCTGACTCATTGAGGTGGGAAGCTGGCTGGTGAAAGTCCTGATGATAACTACCACGTAGAGGTGAGTGGAGGGTTTGTGATGGGAAAGGGGGGTTATGTGTACACTCTAATTGTGTAAGGGGTGGAGCAATTTTAACCAAACGTGGGAGTCAGTTCGCTATTTACCTGGAGAAACACAGGGGATAAGATATAATGTGATGACAGTGTAAAATAGTTGAAATTGAGTAAAAACATTGATGGATTCACAGCTTTCGAGGTCGCTGGACTAATTCGTGACAGTTCCCATGACTTTATATCGTAACTGGGTGAGCTCACGAATGGAAGTCCGTAAAATGTTTTGAATTTTTTAGAAACGTGTATGAATATGTAAAGCTTCCATAAGGAACTTAATACAATAAAATACTCCCAAGCCAGCATTTTCTGATTGTCTGGAATCGCCTATTCGTTTATTTAACCCAACCTATAATCTGATTATTTATTATAATGAAAATAGCAATTTAATGTAGGTGTAAGTTGAGACAGACACGAGTCTGATGGTTACGGCAGTTATATGGATGTTTTCACTAAGTCTCTGGGTTTGAGTGATTTCAATTACACACTTTTTCAATATTTTCAGCTAGAAATCACCCATGACTTGTGTTGCCAACTTTTCTAGAGAGGGGAATGATAAGCAAGTTTCTAAAAGTTCAAACTCTATGTCTTTATTTACTTATACTCGAATTATTCGGACTTCTGGTATTAAATATGGTTGATTTTACAAGATTAATAAGTGATGGTACATCATGAATTTATGTTTAAAAATGAACAATAACTTCTTTATTTATATTTGTTGAAGCTTTGACTCTCTTCTCATTGGGTTTCACCCATGACAGTCTGCCCCCGGTCAGCGCGACAGAATGTCAATCCTAAGGGCCCGGGTTCGATTCCCGGCTGGGTCGGAGATTTTCTTCGCTCAGGGACTGAGTGTTGTGTTGTCCTAATCATCATCATTCCATCACCAACAACGCACAAGTCACCGAAGTGGCGTCAAATCGAAAGACTCGCACGCGGCGAACGGTCTACCCGGCGGGAGGCCCTAGTCTCACGACACGACGACCCATGACCGATAATTCCCTTTCTGTCAATTCTGAGGTGATGTGAACAGAAAGCATATATGATGCATTTTTAACTGTTTTGTAACTTAATCACTTGTATTTTAAGCATATACAGTCACTTGTCGAAAGCATTTTTGCCACTAGAAATATTTTCGTAATTAATGTAGTTTGAGAACATGAGTCATCCTTGGAGATACTTCATATCGCACTGAATTTGTCTTCAGGATCACTTTTTTTCAGTCATATATTTACTGCCACTGAGCGTTTCGGCAGATCCAGACACGAGGTTCACTAGTAAGAAAACGCCTAGTCATGAACATTGGCAAGAAGCTGAATAAAAAACTGCTTATTAGCACTCAGTAAAAATCAATAACAGAGGCGACAGGCAGCAACAGAATGCAGTCAAATGATGATTTAACAATTCCAAAATGTTGTGCTTCGCGATGTATCTGTTCCGTAAACAATCTGTCAAATGACGGTCATTAATTGATCAGAAATGAAATTATACACAATGTGATCATTAGTATACGGGTGCCTGGCTGAAAATGACTTACAAGTTCGTGGCGCCCTCCATCGGTAACGCTGGAATTCAATATGGTGTTGGCCCACCCTTAGCCTTGATGACAGCTTCCACTCTCGCAGGCATACGTACAATCAGGTGCTGGATGGTTTCTTGGGGAATGGAAGCCCATTCTTCACGGAATGCTGCACTGAGAAGAAGTATCGATGTCGATTGGTGAGTCATGGCACGAGGTCGGCGTTCCAAAACATCCCAAAGGTGTTCTGTAGGATTCTGGTCAGGACACTGTACAGGCCAGTCCATAACAGGGATGTTATTGTCGTGTGACCAGTCCTCCACAGACCGTGAATTATGAACAGGTGCTCGATCGTATTGAAAGATGCAATCGCCATTTCCGAATTGCTCTTCAAGAGTGGGAAGCAAGAAGATGCTTAAAACATCAATGTAGGCCTGTGCTGTGATAGTGCCACGCAAAACAACAAGGGTGCGAGCCCTGTCCATGAAAAACACTACCACAATGTAACACCATCGTCTCCGAATTTTATTGTTGACATTACACACGCTGACAGATGAGGTTCACCGGGCATTCGCCATACCCGCTTCCTGAGATCGGCACATTGTCCACCGTGATTCGTCACTCCACGCAATGTTTTTCCACTGTTCAGTCGTCCAATGTTTACGCTCCTTGCACCAAGCGAGGCGTCGTTTGGTATTTACTGGCGTGATGTGTGGCTTATGAGCACCTCCCACCTCTCTATCATAGCACTTGCAGTGGATCCTGATGCAGTTTGGAATTCCTGTGTGATGGTCTGGATAGATGTCTGCTACGACCCTCTCCAATTGTTAGCGGTCTCTGTCAGTCAACAGACGAGGTCGGCCTGTATCCTTTTGTGCTGTACGTGTCCCTTCACGCGTCCACTTCACTGTAACATCGGAAACAGTCTACCTAGGGGTGTTTAGGAGTGTGGAACTGTCGCGTACAGACGTATGACGCAAGTGGCACCCAGTCACCTGAGCGCGTTCAAAGTCCGTGAATTTCGAGGAGCGCCCCATTCTGCTCTAATGACTACTGAGGTCGCTGATATGGTGTACCTGGCAGTAGATGGTAGCAAAATGCAGCTAATACGAAAATCGTATGTTTTTGGGGTTGCCCGGACACTTTTGATCACATGGTGTAGTCTAGAAAAACAGTTATTGGTGATTTTGGAGACGTCATTATTGGAGAGTGGGGGGGGGGGGGGGAGGGGGTGCGTGTTGAGGTGGAAGAACAATTTGCAAAGAGTCAAATGGGACAAGATCTTACTGACTGAGGGACAAAAAGGCGTATTTCAAGGAAGTAGGCTAAGAACCAAGACACAGATAGTAGTTACGAAAGCAAGTGAATCGTGAGACAAGGATGCTGTCTGTCAACTGATCTATTCAATACATTCTTAGCGGAGATTATGTTTTCATGGAATAGTTGGTGACAAAACTGGCTATTAAGTGTGGCGTTTGTGTATATCGACTTTCTAAATATGCTTAATTCAGGTATATCTTTGATTTACGCGTATCGTGCGATAAAAAAAAATACACCTATAGTAGTATAAGTATTCATTTACATGATTCAAAGAACGCATAAACTTCTGCTTAGTGAAGACAAAAGAAAGAAATAATTGGATATTCTTCACAACAAAATTAAATCATGGTTTAAAGTAAAAAAAAAATTAAAGTACATGTAGATGACATACAAGGGTACTTCTTCAGATAAAACTGTTAAATGTTTTAAAAAGTATCGTCTAAAATTCCCTTCCCGGACAGCTAACAGGCGCTTAAGGTGCTACGTAAGAGTTAACAAGATCGTAAACTTAAAAGCTATGGTATATACCGAATACAGATTTCGAGACACAATACATAGGTCAAACCGGAAGAAGGTTTTGCGCTAGATATAGAAAGTACACCCGAACACATGGAATCACAACCACGACCAGTCCCGACTATAACTTAAGAACATACCACTCGGCTCCAAAGGGAAACCTAATGAATTTGTTAGAAGAAACAGAAATTTTTAGTATGAAAAAATAAAAAATCTCGATTTCATTTTTTACAAACAGCGGTATTTTAATCACAACTTCATTCATAATAATCGAAGTTTCGCTATGCCAGTGATCGAATCATTAAGCTTAAAACAAGAGTTATCTATGAAGTCAAATGTTATCTGTTTCCAATTTTAGTTCACCCAATGTTTTTGCAAATAAAATCAAATACGACTAGTCTTCTTCTTACTGCTAAGACTGTAAGGTCCTGTGTCTTTTATTATAGGTAATTTGGTGTGAATAATAAGAGTAATTAAGCTTAACTATGTTTTCATTTATTAATAATATCGTTAAATCCTTCTGCTAATAGTAAATGAAGTTTATATCTATATCTCAGCCAGATAAATAAGTTGGAAGTGGTTGGTTTGGTGACGCAACGGTTGCGTGCCATCAACACGCTTTCGTTTGTGCGATTTCACTTTCATAATTTGAGCCTGGTATCTAATGTTCTTTACGAAGTCCGATCATCACTATTACTATCACGCAAACCATTTATTGTACTGAAACTTAACATTATCAAGGGCCTCTGTCACCAAACCTTATCACTCGTCAACAACGGCTTCTCTGCCTGATGAAACTAACATATAATTTCACATGTATTAATTAATCTGCAGACACTTCGACGAAACAGGAGAGCTTTTAGCTGCATCAATTGATTTCGAAGCATACGATTCTCTATGTGATTATTTTTATCTCTTGCTGTCGTCAATGTGATGCGGGCTTATTTCGCATACATTTTACTTTGAATTCTAAACGTTTATAAAATCCACCCAGGTGCGGATATGAGGTAGCATTACAAATGATATGCACATTAAATAGTTCCTTTTCGCACGGTGGATCATACTGCTATTTTTCACCTGCCGTCTGTCTTACTAAAGGCGAAGTATGCCCCTTTTCTTTTAGAATTTGCGCTAGATGGCCTTTTTTTGCTTCATCTGAAACTGTTCTGACTAAGCTGCATCTAACTGTGTGAATGCACAGAGGAATCCATTCATACGTAACTAATCTGTGTATATTTGCGATAACAGTTAACAAAAGCGTCACTGCAGTATGTTGGTTTACTGTATCAGGTTGCACCTATAAAAAGCGTTAAGTCGAATAAGGGGGGAAAAATTGCATCAGTTTCAGACACAACTATACAGATACACAGATAGAGACGCATATGTGTGCTTAATACACCTAAGTGGTAGTGAGAGGTGCCGTGAAGCAACGTAATTAGAGTACTTACTTGGTTTCATCGATGAATACCGCTTCGAGGACGCGTGCCGCATAATGGAGGTTCTTCTGCAAGATTTCCGCGGAAATCTCCCCCCTCTGCAACTGCCGCAACAGGCAGCGTAGCCTGCCAACAGACAAAACACAAGCGAACATTGTCAGAACTGTTGCAGAAGCGCTGCAGTGGGTTATTGCGTACAGTATTAAGCAAATAAACATATAAAGAAACATTCAAGATGATTAATCTCTGTCATCCGTTAATCATAACTAATCGTTTCCTTGTGAAATGAACATGTAATTGAGAGCACATTTCTGTGACTTCAGGATTTTTAACACATTATCTTCGTTAAATAGAGTTACTATTGAAACAACCGTAGAATCGTACAAATAGTTTGTACTTTGGAAATGGGTTGGAGTCCACCCTCAGTTCGATTTGCATGCAACTTCATTGCGAAAGAGAATGAAAATTTAGTGCGACATATTGATGATTTATTTGCTTATGTGTCTTTAAGTGATTTAAAGAGCTGTACTGAGTGCACGTTATGCAAAAAAGGTGCACACACAAGAGACCAAAGCATAGAGATGAAAGTAGCCGCCGTTAATACGTTGCCCACTGGAAATGCATGCAGTAAGAAAACCGGCTGACGCAACAAGGGACAAACGGTTTCGAGGTCTACTTACGGTAGTAAATGTTATACGGTTGTGGAAATCAGTATAAAGACACTCACTGTCCAGTTGTGTTATTGCATTGTTAGTACTTTGTCCAACCTTCGTTCTTCGTTATTACCTCAGAAATCCTCTTCTGCATTGATTTTGTTAGTGTTTGTAGTTGTTGCAGTGAAACTGTCGCCCAGTCTTCCCGTACCACTCTTTTCAGATCACATACGACCCTTGCAAGTATACCACGAAGATTTTCGAAGGGGTTCATAATCGGGCTACGTGCAGGCCATGGCAAGACATCGATATCTTTATGTTCGAACCACTTTTTGGTTCTAGTAGAATCATACACAGATGCGGATTATGTTGTTGAAACATTAGACTTTCGTCCCGTAGATCTTCATAAATTCTATTCAGTTCCGTTTCTAGCACACAGAGTTCATCCTAGCGTTCAGCCAAGGAATGCGTGATTTACCTTCAGCGCACAAGGCTGCCCATATCATAACGCTTCCGCCACCAAAGTTTCTCGTCATTCTTACATGCTCCTCTGTCCTTAGATCATGCCAGTAATATTGAAATCCATCCTGCCCGTCTAAATTTAACTTTTTCTCATCACCGAAGATTACTTAATCCCATTCTGGAATCCTTGACATACGTCTTTCATCAAACTACGATGTACCTTTTTTATGTTTGGGTGTTAATGTGGGTTTCTGCTGTTATTTCATGAATCCAAGACGTATGTCATGTTACAAAATTTGTCACACACGTCTGACAGCTACTGGAAACTGTAAATCAGTAACGAGTTGGGTGTAATAACTGATTGTGGCCCTTGCTTTGCGAAAGAGTAGCCCTGTCTCTGCTTCTGGTAATTTTCTACTTTACCCATATTTCCCGTTCTGTCATCATAATGCACCCAGTCCAGTCCTTGAACAATTCACCTTCTTGGTAATTTGACAATTGAAGAGTCTCATTCCCTTGTACGTATCGATTTTCTGCTTTTTCATGAAATGATAACTGTTTTCCGCGTGGCATTGTCACAGTGGTGGTTTATGTACACAACATTCACTGTCATTATTGGTTTTTGTTTCCTCTCTGCAGTAAAGGCACGTATGCACACACACTGCACGGAACTGACTCTCTTTGTGCCGAGTTCCAACCTTTACCAGCTGAAAGGTTAATGTCTTGTACCACTGATATCGATACCATTTGACTACGTTTGTCGGTATAGTGGATTAGATACTGTAGCATATACATTGTGTACAATTATTGCAACCGAAAACTTTGATTTTCTTTCAAATATCCACGCCTTTATACTGATTTCCACTACTGTATGCTGGAATAAATTGAAAGAGAAGAACGTAAATACAACGAAACATAAAAGTTCGTATAGGTTACGGCATTTTCTAGCTGCACGCATTGGAATGCTTGTTACCATCACGTGGTTACATCCGAAAAAAACATTATTCAGGTTGTCCCATTTATCTTGACCACCCTAAGTAACTGTTTGTGCAGATGAAAATTACAAAATGTTTCAAATACATGTTCTTTAGCCGTCAGGGGGACATCAATCAGCATGACTGCTTTCGTTCTAGCTTTGTTATTTACAAATATATAACAGAGGTATGACTTTTTGAAATGGCACCCTGAATTTTTTATTCGGTAATTCAATTCCTCTCCTAAAGACCTATTCAAAAATGCATCACAGTGTACCATTCATAGAAACACAACGTTATTAATTACATAACACAACATTGAGTCTGAGCCCGGGATCAGAAACTCGTCCACTGGCTGGAGTTGTCAGAAAACAAATGATGTGTTATGTAATTAATAACGTTGTGTTTCAGTGAATGGTACTCTGTGATACATTTCTGAATAGGTCTTTAGGAGAGGAAATGAACTACCGAATAAAAATAAAGGGCGTCATTTAAAAAACTCGTACTGCTCTTCATATCTTTGTAAAAAACAAAACTACAACGAAGGAAATCATGCTGATTGATGTTCCCCTGACGGCTAAAGGACATTTGCTCGAAAGATTTTATAACTTGCATCTGAGAAACAGTTATTTAGGGCGGTCAATATAAATCGGACACCCTGTATAACATGATCACTCCAGTCATTACTAAAATTGAAGGTTAGCATTTTCTTCTCCTCACTCCTTCAATGTGTAACTATGTGATGCTTTGATTTAGAGTTCTGAATGTTCTAGAATATTAGTGCATTTATACTAAAGAAAATTTTTTAGTAGATGCGCACTATATCAGCGAGGACATCCTTTGGTTACGGGAGTGGACGCCACATAGTGTTCACGTTTTTAATAATTTTATAATCGCAATTATGGGAAAAGGGAAACGAAAGAAATGTTGGTGCGCTCTGGTGACTTTCTTTTAATGTTTCGTGTCTGTTTTGCCCTGACGGTGGTATCGGTTCACTGATAGCCGAATAGTTGCAATTAGTACGACAAGGAAATAAGAACTCTAGTCGAAATTTGCAATGGCTTTAAACGGCTTTGGAAAGTTGTTCCGTACAACAAATGCTGAAGTCTGGCGTTGCAAATAAAGATGTTATTGTGTGCGGGACCTTTCGTTTTTCAGTGGTTTCGCAAGGAACGTAATTTTATGCTGCCTTAGTCGGGGTGATAAAAAGATGTGCGGAAAGATGCATGCTTGACATTTAGTCCTTCTGCTTTGGTGCCATGCACAATTATATTTGGGGAAGTGTGTTGCTTTCTGAAGCCACTACTCTTTCAAATAAATACAAGTTCATTTCAAATGATAGTTCAGCTCCTTGCTGGGCTACCGTAACGCATACTTGCCAGAGTAAAGTAACTGATGTTCTCTAACCATTTTTCTAACGCAGAAGGCGCTCGTGTGCTCATTTTGTAGCTACAAACAAGCAGCCAGGTGTCGCACAGCTCCGATCCACGAGTAAGCGTAGGGCTACGAAGTTTGCAAACACATTATCAAAATGGCTCTGAGCACTATGGGACTTAACTTCTGAGGTCATCAGTCCCCTAGAACTTAGAACTACTTAAACCTAACTAACCTAAGGACATCACACACATCCATGCCCGAGGCAGGATTCGAACCTGCGACCGTAGCGGTCGCGCGGTTCCAGACTGAAGCGCCTAGAACCGCTCGGCCACCAGGCCGGCAACACATTATCAAGCTACCAGAAAAAGGAAGAAGGTGTGTTCCCAGTTCGACATCTACATGCTTGTAACTTCCACTCCCCCACATAACTTATTACTTGGATAACACGGCTCCGCATCGTCGGTCCCTAACTTGTACCAGTACAATGGCGTCGACCTTCTGGTAGCTGATTCCATCACTAGAATTTGCTCCCGAAGGCGAGATATTAGTGGCCTACAGTTCTTTATTACCAAAGTGTGCCACATTACTCTGGGTTAAACGACGAACTCCTTTTCAGCGTCTCTAAGAGTAAGGGCGCCAACGGCCTTGCCGCAGTGGTAACAACCACTCCCGTCAGATCACCGAAGTTAAACGCTGTCGCGCTGGGCTAGCACTTGGATGCGTCGCCACCCGGTCTGGCGAGCGCTGTTGGCAAGCGGGGTGCACTCATCCCCAGTGAGACAAACAGAGGAGCTACTTGTTTGAGAAGTACCGGCTCCGGTCTTGTAAACTGACATCCGACCGGGAGAGCAGTGTGCTGACCACATGCCGCTCCATATACTCATTCAGTGACGCTGGTGGACGAGGACGACACGGCGGCCGGTCGGTACCGTTGGGCCTTAATGGCCTGTTCGGGCGGAGTTTAGTTTTTTAAAGTTTAAAGGCCCTTGATATTGTTGGTGGTTATCCGTCAGTTGGCTGGGCGTCTCTCACTCCGGTAATCATTCATAACTACAGCAACACATTACTTTATTTCACAATTTCTGATAACATTCCTGCTGAACGAGTTATTTTGAGAGTTGTGGCCCATATGTACGACATTGTGGAAGTACAAGTTTAACTGTGGCTACAAATATCGTGACAGGTAAGTCACGATGACACGGTGGCAAATAATTAGGAATGTGTTTCAAATGTTAAAAAATTTACCTGTTCATAATTATTGTTCATACAGGTTAAAAAGTTAACTGCTTGGCGTACAGGGCTACAGCCAGCATAAGCGTCTTCTTGATTTTGAGAAAAACCGTTCTTTGCTAAATGTTTCATTACTGAAGGTCCCATGATCCGACAATGAGAACCTGCTCTACCAAGCAGTTATGGGGAAACTTTCTGTTCGGAATCAGAATGATGGAGCGATTAGTAATTTTTATTTTCATATCAAGAGGTATTTCAAGAGACGGAAACGATCTAATGCTTTTTAAAATAGTTTATGAGCGACAGTTATTCGAACAATTATCCTTCGATGACAAAACTTTTTTTCCTTGTCGAAGTGAAGTATTCTAGTAAAGAAAGACTGCTTGCCAGAAGAAGCTTACGAACCCAGTTCGTTTCCGTGAAAGGAAAAATTGAGACTTTGGGTAGCAGTTCGGTGCAAAGTTTTAAGTTGGCAGTGATGCACAGCAGTCGTCTGGATGGTAGTTCTGCATGATTATATCATGGGACAGTCACTCTTTGTTTCCATTTTTTTTTAGATGATACAAATGTTATTCCTAAGCTTAGCAAAGAAGCATCAACAAGTAAAATACTAAGCGATACCATCATTAAAGTTATTAGCTCCTTTTGAGCATCTGAGGTGGATTGCTCATATAGCTTTTACTGCAGAAAATGCCTCATTTCGAGCAATGTAGTTTTCCCACAAAATATACAAGATACAATATATACTGTTTAGCTAATGCTATTTTGTCTAAAACTGACATGGATTAGACCGTGGCTGTGTACAATTAATGTAGGTTAATTCTTACAGAGAAGAAAACAGCAACCAGCCACTACTAACACTGCTATTACCTAAATAAATAGCAGTGTTAATAGTGGCTGGCTGCTGTTTTCTTCACTGTAAGAATTAACCTACATTAACTGTTTAGCTAATTTTACCATAAGAATAACTGCCAACGCTGAAGATACAGAGAACATAAAGTTAACAAATACTGGACAGTTTCATTCGCTGATGTACTGCAGGGAAAATCTTGCTGGGGTACCTCCTCTGTGAGCTACAAAGTATCAATTGCACAAAAACTAATCAGAATTGTATTTAGGGTTCACACATTTTTGAGCTTTCTCTGGGATAATGGGTTAGATTTTTCCAGAAACGAAGTTAAAAATAGATTCAACCCTTGATTCCGGTCAAAAGCTTTGGGAGATTTGCCTTGATTATCAAGCCAATTTCGGATCTGGAAATCCGATCCTAAGTATTCCAAGATGGGAATCCAACTCCCCCCTACCGCATCCTAGTGGGATATTTAGCTGAAAAGAACAAAGTTCTACAAAATCCCGCTTAACTCTCGTAAGCAGCGAATGAAATACATAGGCCTATGTACAAAAAATATTTTTGTACAGAAAACTGGTGAAATTTAGTGTCTATAGTCAATTGCAGTTTCAGAGTAATGGAGATATTCACAAATAAAATACTAGATGAAAAATTAATCAGCACAACCCTGCAGTGAATCTAATTTCGCCACAAAAAGGGGTGAAACACACAGGTATAAAACGCTGACAATTTGCCAATGGAGATAAAACGTCAGAGAGATAGCGAAAATGTTTTCAAATGCACGAGCATATTAAAATGGTTTCTCCATAATAATTACCTTTATACGACAAAGAAAGGAGTGACTAGAAATAAGTAGTCGATTAAAAGTCTGAAAATGTGTGACCTGAGCTCCCAGTTGGTGCACATCGACAGCACAGAAAGATACGTATATAGCTTCTTTTTTGTGTTTACTTCGTAGATTCTTACTTACATTGCGTGTGAGTTTCGTATAGGAGGTGTAATTTCGAGTTTTAGTTACTGTAATCGTAAATTCAGGCAGATTGTAGCGCAGTCATTAGGCATTTGTACAGGTTAGTTCATAGATTCTTTGCATATTTCCCTTGTGTTATCTAGGCACAGACTCGTGTTTCAGTAACTGTTGTTCAACATCGATTAGAATGGACAGGGACTGTGATTGCAGTATTCGGATGAAGGCTGAGATGGCACCCCTTCGCTCACAGCTGCAGGTGGCGCTGACTTCAGTCGCGCAACTTGACGCTGTTGCCAATGGGCACCACTGTGGGGAGCCGGACTTGGGTATCACGGGGATGTCAACCTCGTCCCGTCTGTCCCGAGATCGGTCTGCCGCTGTAGTTACCCCGGTTGCTGCTCGCAGTGGGTCTGAGCCCTAGCCTGTCGTTGATTAGGAGGTCGTTCCAAGGCGTGGCAGGCAGCGAAAGACATCCCTGGAGGCTGATCAGAAAGCCTCCCCGTTGCGTTTGACAAACAGGTTTCAGGTACTGTCTCTGGCTGAGCCAGATGAAGCTGCCTGCCCTGTTTCAGAGGATTATTCTCAGCCTTCAAGGTCCGGGCAATCGCAGAGGGTGGGCTTATTGGTATTTGGGAGCTCCAATGTTAGGTGCGAAGTTCAAAAGAACGCGAAATACCGAAGATTGGCTAAAATTTACAGACGCGCGAAATTTGGCACGGACTTCAGTGCGAGATGCCTTTAATAGGTTCCACAACGAAACATTGTCTCGAAATTTGGTAGAAAATCCGAAGAAATTCTGGTCGTATTGTAAAATACACAAGCGGCAAGACGCAGTCAATACCTTCGCTGCGCAGTGCCGATGGTACTGATACCAACGACTGTGTCGCTAAAGCGGAGTTATTGAAGGCAGTTTTCCGAAATTCCTTCACCAGGGAAGACGAATGGACTATTCCAGAATTTGAAAGATGAACAGCTGCTAGCATGAGTTTCTTAGAAGTAGATACCTTAGGGGTTGTGAAGCAACTCAAATCGCTTGATACGGGCAAGTCTTCAGGTCCAGATTGTATACAGATTAGGTTCCTTTCAGATTACGCTGATACAATAGCTCCCTGCTTAGCAATCATATACAACCGCTCGCTCACCGATAGATCTGTACCTACAGATTGGAAAATTACGCAGGTTGCACCAGTGTTAAAGAAGGGTAGTAGGAGTAATCCATCGAACTACAGACCTATATCATTGACGTCGGTTCGCAGTAGGGTTTTGGAGCATATACTGTATTCAAACATTATGACTCGCCTCGAAGGGAACGATCTATTGATACGTAATCAGCATGGTTTCAGAACACATCGTTCTTGTGCAACGCAGCTAGCTCTTTATTCGCACGAAGTAATGGCCGCTATCGACAGAGGATCTCAAGTTGATTCCGTATTTCTAGATTTCCGGAAAGCTTTTGACACAGTTCTTCACAAGCGACTTCTAATCAAGCTGTGGGCCTATGGGGTATCGTCTCAGTTGTGCGACTGGATTCTTTATTTCCCGTCAGGAAGGTCGCTGTTCGTAGGAATAGACGGCAAATCATCGAGTAAGACTGAAGTGATATCAGGTGGTCCCCAGGGAAGCGTCCTGGGACCTCTGCTGTTCCTGATCTATATAAATGACCTGGGTGACAATCTGAGCAGTTCTCTTAGACTGTTCGCAGATGATGCTGTAATTTACCATCTAGTAAGGTCATCCGAAGACCAGTATCAGCTGCAAAGCGATTTAGAAAAGTTTGCTGTATGGTGTGTCAGGTGGCAGTTGACGCTAAATAACGAAAAGTGTGAGATGATCCACATGAGTTCCAAAAGAAATCCGTTGGAATTCGATTACTCGATAAATAGTACAATTCTCAAGGCTGTCAATTCAACTAAGTACCTGGGTGTTAAAATTACGAACAACTTCAGTTGGAAGGACCACATAGATAATATTGTCGGGAAGGCGAGCCAAAGGTTGCGTTTCATTGGCAGGACACTTAGAAGATGCAACAAGTCCACTAAAGAGACAGCTTACACTACACTCGTTCGTCCTCTGTTAGAATATTGCTGCGCGGTGTGGGATCCTTACCAGGTGGGATTGACGGAGGACATCGAAAGTGTTTTGTATTATTACGTAACAGGGGAGAGAGTGTGGCAGATATGATACGCGTGTTGGGATGGAAGTCATTAAAGCAAAGACGTTTTACGTCGCGGCGAGATCTATTTACGAAATTTCAGTCACCAACTTTCTCTTCCGAATGCGAAAATATTTTGTTGAGCCCAACCTACATAGGTAGGAATGATCATCAAAATAAAATAAGAGAAATCAGAGCTCGAACAGAAGGTTTAGGTGTTCGTTTTTCCCGCGCGCTGTTCGGGAGTGGAATGGTAGAGAGATGGTATGAATGTGGTTCGATGAACTCTCTGCCAAGCACTTAAATGTGAAATGGTCATCAATAGCCATACAGATATTTTTTTAAAATGTCTGTGCTATGTTCTTGTTCATCTGAGTGTTAACGTTTATCGTGAATATGATGTACGAAACGTATAAATAATTCACTGAGTCAATAATATGATGTACAATATCATTGAGACCCAAAATGGCAAACAATAGAATCATGTATCAAGTGAATATAAAAAGTAAAGAAATGAATTCCATCTTTAAATGTTGTTCACAAATAACTGACAACCATTTATCAGCTAAGAAGGAATCTTAAGACTTGTGGTTACGGACTATAACTGATTATTTTTAGCCCACCAAACGACAATATTCCTGAATGAAAGTGAAGGAAGTACGCTTAAATTTTAATATGTGGTGTTAACAGGCAGAGTCAGCTACCAATTTTCGAAACGATCACAACAATTATGTAACTTAAAGTTTCAATAAGCTCCTCTTGCGAATCTGTATACTTACAGTTATAGCTCATCTGCAGCTGGGATCTTAATTCCAGTGATAAATTGACATGCTGAATCACATAATTTGGAAACGAATTTAACTGTATGCACTATGTTAACACTGGTTATAAACCTTTTTCTCTACTCGTAACTTGCTACTTTAGTATAATTCAGTCATTCTGCATGTTTAATTGTTATTACATGAACAATTAATTTCAATTGCTTATGTATTTCTCGTTCAGAACAGACGCTTGAAAATGCATGTCGTTAGGAAAGCAGCAAACGGACTCTACAGTTTGAATTGTTAACCAAATATTGATTTCAACCTAAATTCAACTGTGTATTCAGAGCACATTTGGTGAAATGTATCGCCGGTATCATTAAAATTTATGCTCTGTTCTGACGCCCTTATCCAATATTTAACTGCATTTTCATTTCGTTTTTTGGTGATCTACCGAGCCCAAAGCACAGTTTCGAGGCATTGTAATTTATACACTGCTTGACATTAAAAATTAAGCACACAGAAAATGCGATCGGATTTCAGTGTAACTTGGAACACGTAAACTCCATCGGTGGATGTGTATATGATTATAAAATTGCAGTTCTCTGTGATATGCAGAACGGTCACCAGAGTGCATTAGTGCGGTTCGTGTTAAGTAATGTTACGAGGCCTGGTGGGATGTATAAGGGGCGTGAACAGCATAAGATGTTGAGTGATCACTGTGAAGGAAACGGAGTTGCCTCTTCTAGAGCGAGGCAGCGTTATCAACACCTGCCAGAGCTTCAAATGGGGGTCTCCATTTGACCGGCATGTCGAATCCTGCAATACCCAGATTTGAGGGGCATTAGAATGTGAGAGTGGCCAGTTGTTGGACTGCTTTGGAATGAGAGAGAGGGAGAGTGATACAACGGCTTTACGACACCCTTCCCAACAGAATCAGTGTTTGCATGTAGGCAAGAGGGAGTGCAATGTCGTAACGATGTGGGCTCATACTGTCAAGTTCACAGTAAATTTGGGTAGACTTCGTAATTACTGAAGTAACTTCACATTCCTGCTCAAACCGCGAAGTTTCGTTTCGTTTCATCCTCCTCTTCTGTGTGCTTCACATTTTTTTGTCAGGCAGTGCATTTCTGCCATGTCTACGATTCATCATATTATTATTTTTGGTCGCTGGGCACCACCGATTAATTCAACCTCAAATACATAAAGAGTCTGAATTAATGTGGTACAGAAGTTACTTTCTAACGTAAGTCCCACGATTGCTCACACGTACATGCTCTCTCTCTGTCTCTCTCTCTCTCTCTCTCCCTCTCAAATCGTATGTATGTTCCGGGATCTTGAAACTAGGATATAATTCCTTAAAAAACGTATAATTATCCGTGAAATGGCAAAATTGTCTGAGAAGTATTTGTGTATTGTCACCTAAATTTTCACTACCAGAATCATCACACTAGTAGGTACCGGTTGTCCACTTTTGACTAGATGATGCAGTAAAAAACCTGTTACTTGTGATCACAGAAGAGGACATGTGCGATATGGTTAACTGCTGCTCTGATCCACACTAAGGAGGGGTGTGTAATCGACGGAGATGCTGTCCATTATCAATACCTTTCCTGAGTGAAGCAGAGGCGGAACACTGCCGCCAAAAAATTCCTGCGATACATGTGAGATTTACACCACAAAACCATTTAGAGCTTTCACGCTGACTTATGCAAATACTTTTCTTAAACAGATTTAGCCGATAGGGGCAAAACGTAGAAAAAAAATTAAAAGATCGATACATTTGGAAGGAATCGATGTCTTCGACCACTGGACCACAATTTCTCGTATCGAGGACTAAAAATTCAAGTCAAGTCTTGCCCTCTCCCTAGTGATCCACTTGCCTGCATTTCGGGTAGGACGAGCACATCAGCTGGAAGTCCTCTGACGTCTGTGGTATGAAGAGGTTTGTTGTTAACGATCGTAGGCAGATAGTGCTCCAAGTCACACACAGAACATGCAATTGTATACGAGTGGGTTGTACCAAATAACTGATGCTCCCTGAGAGAAAAACGGCAAAAAATGGCTAAATGCATGATAAATGACCTGCAGCTACATCTCCCCCTCTCTAGAATACGTCATCAGTTTACTATTAAATCATTCCTCTTTACGTCCCCCCTCAGCTAATCACTCCCTCTACTTTCAATAATACTTAAACGCAGATCGATGTCAATTTAGAGACAGATGGTTCTCTTTTCCAGGAAAGCAACAAAGATAACAGTCAACTTGCATGTATAACTATTACCTCAATTAGCATATAGTAGAATGTTGTTAAAAACTAATCAGCAACTGTTTGTACGTTATTTGTTAGCTGACACTGCACGGTTGTGATTGGTGGAGAGTACAGAGGAGCATTTTGTAAATGCTGATTGTTAGAGTTTAAAACACCTAAACAGTCCTACACAGGGTCAAACACACGATCCATTCTGTATTTCGATATTGCCATCATCCCAGCTGGTAATACAATGCTCTTAAGCTAAGGACACTCTCTTTCAAATTCTGAAGGTGGCAGGGATGAAATACAGGGAGCATAAGGCTATTTACAATTTTCTTTTGTTTCCTTTATTGCGTGCTCAATATACAGATTGAATAACATCAGGGATAAGCTACAACCCTGTCTCACTCCCTTCCCAACCACTGCTTCCCTTTCATGCCCCTCGACTCTTATAACTGCCATCTGGTTTCTGTACAAATTGTAAATAGATGAGCATTCTAATAAGATCAGATGTATTACCGAATTTACAACGTGACATGCAGTACAAACTTGATATTTATAAATTCTCTGTGCTGTTATCATAAGACGCTTCGTATGCGACGAGGCATTTGGTTACCTTAAGGGAGTTCGAAAGTGAGCAGGGGTCCTGTGAGAGAGGTAGATCTTAGCACTCTGTCATGAGCCAAAAATGAGTTTAATAATATAGTTATGTGATGCATGACATAACAGCTACTAAGCAAATTTTCTTCTACCTAATAAGAAAATAGTTACAGGAAATATAACCTATACCACACTGTTAGAAGACTTTCACAAGTAACGACAATTTAGCCACTGAAAAAGTGTGTATGCCATGATCTCTTCTCTCTTCCAAAATAACATCTATAAAAAAGAGAAAATTACATCTTGCGTGAGAAATTCGAGGTGTATGGTCGACAACATCGCTGTCTCGGATTGGGTAAATAGATTTTTTATACTGGGGGGGGGGGGGGGGCGGTGTATGTTGGGGTTAAAATGTTTAGAACTACTGTCTATACGGAAACCACAGCTGTTTGTTCCACAGTGCACAGTGGCTGGCTGCACGGCTGGTCATGAGGATCCCACAGGAAGCAGGTGTTGACAGATGTGAAAATTACCGAACTATCAGTTTAATAAGTCACAGCTATAAATACTAACGCGAATTGTTTACAGACGAATAGAAAAACTGGTAGAAGCTAACCTCGGGGAAGATTAGTTTGGATTCCGTAGAAATGTTGGAACACATGAGGCCTTACTGACCCTACAACTTGTCCCAGAAGAAAGATTAAGGAAAGGCAAACCTACGTTTCTAGTATTTGTAGACTTAGAGAAAGCTTTTGACAATGTTGATTGGAATACTCTCTTTCAAATTCTGAAGGTGGCAGGGGTAAAATACAGGGAGCGAAAGGCTATTTACAATTTCTATAGAAACCAGATGGCAGTTATAAGATTCGAGGGGCATGAAAGGGAAGCAGTGGTTGGGAAGGGAGTGAGACAGGGTTGTAGCTTATCCCTGATGTTATTCAATCTGTATATTGAGCACGCAATAAAGGAAACAAAAGAAAAATTCGGAGTAGGAATTAAAATCCATGGAGAAGAAATAAAAACTTTGAGGGTCGCCGATGACATTGTAACTCTGTCAGAGACAGCAAAGGACTTGGAGGAGCAGTTGAACGGAATGGACAGTGTCTTGAAAGGATGATATAAGATGAACATCAACAAAAGCAAAACGAGAATAATGGAATGTAGTCGAATTAAGTCGGGTGATGCTGAGGAAATTAGATTAGGAAATGAGACACTTAAAGTTGTAAACGAGTTTTGCTATTTGGGGAGCAAAATAACTGATGATGGTCGAAGTAGAGAGGATATAAAATGTAGTCAGGCAATGGCAAGGAACGCGTTTCTGAAGAGAAATTTGTTAACATCGAGTATAGATTTAAGTGTCATGAAGTTGTTTGTGAAAGTATTTGTATGGAGTGTAGGCATGTATGGAGGAGAAACGTGGACGATAAATAGTTTGGACAAGAAGGGAATAGACGCTTTCGAAATGTGGTAGTACAGAAGAATGATGAGGATTAGATGGGTAGATCACATAACTAATGAGGAGGTATTGTCATGACATCAAAGGATCACCAGTTAAGCATTGGAGAGCAGCGTGGAGGGTAAAAATCGTGGAGGGAGACCGAGAGATGTATACACTAAGCAGATCCAGAAGGATGGAGGTTGTAGTAGGTAGTGAGAGATAAAGAAGCTTGCACAGGGTAGAGTAGCATGGAGAGCTGCATCAAACCACTGAAGACCACTGAAGACCACAACAACAACAGAGTTGTTTTAAACGGTGTGTGTGTGGTTTTGTTTGTTTGAAGCTAGTTGTTTAAATGCCTGTAGTAATATTTAATTAATATTGCCTGTGGCATGTCTTTGTGACATCTTCAAGAAATGATAATCCGCACCAGATTTAATAAATCCTGAAGCAGTTTTTTAAGTGTACCACAAGAAAGTGTGCCAGGAAGCCTGGGGCACTTTAGAATCCACGGCAGAATGAAAAAGTGTAATAGTTTAAATATCCCGTGGTTGTTCCTATTTCGTCTGCGCTCTCTCTCTCTCTCTCTCTCTCTCTCTCTACACACACACACACACTCTCTCTCTCTCTCTCTCTCTCTCTCTCTCTCTCTTTGAAGTGTGTTTTGAGTCAGCCTGCTACTAGTTTTGGGACACTGTCAATTTGTGTATGTGTGAAATAACTACTGCGTCTGCCTTATATCCCCTACATCATGATCATGTGACCAGAAATTAATTATATATTAACTTCAGCAGTATTTCTGGATCGATTCCCTGTCAGGCATTTGCTTTGGAAGGAAGGTGTCTCTCATGTGCGCTGGTATCTGACAGGTTGGTTCACACATGCAGAAACAAGACATGACCACTTGAGATGCTGCGGGACGCCAATAGGATGTGTGCTTTATTTCCGGCGATTAGCTCGCTGCTGCTTGCGGCAGCCAGCATGGACATCAGCAGTTGTAAGTCTACATCTACATCTACATCCATACTCCGCAAGCCACCTGACAGTGTGCAGCCCGACTCTGGGCAATCTGCACGGATGGGATGGTGAGATGTGAGAAGGTTCCTCAGATATGTGTAATTATGTGTTTCCTTCAACGATCGGAATGAGAAAGCATCACAGTTGCTTAAATAGTCCTCACACTGCAATCCATTTCCTGACATTCTTCATACAGGGTGTTACAAAAAGGTACGGCCAAACTTTCAGGAAACATTCCTCACACACAAAGAAAGAAAAGATGTTATGTAGACATGTGTCCGGAAACGCTTACTTTCCATGTTAGAGCTCATTTTAGTTTCTTCAGTATGTACTGTACTTCCTCGATCCACCGCCAGTTGGCCCAATTGAAGGAAGGTAATGTTGACTTCGGTGCTTGTGTTGACATGCGACTCATTGCTCTACAGTACTAGCATCAAGCACATCAGTACGTTGCTTCAACAGGTTAGTGTTCATCACAAACGTGGTTTTGCAGTCAGTGCAATGTTTACAAACGCGGAGTTTGCAGATGCCTATTTGATGTATGGATTAGCACGGGGCAATAGCCGTGGCGCGGTACGTTTGTATCGAGACAGATTTCCATAACGAAGGTGTCCCGACAGGCAGACGTTCGAAGCAATTGATCGGCGTCTCAGGGAGCACGGAACGTTCCAGCCTATGTCTCGCGACTGGGCAAGACCTTGAACGACGAGGACACCTGCAATGGACGAGGCAATTCTTCGTGCAGATGACGATAACCCTAATGTCAGCGTCAGAGAAGTTGCAGCTGTACAAAGTAACGTTGACTGTATGGAGAGTGCTACGGGAGAACCAGTTGTTTCCGTACCATGTACAGCGTGTGCAGGCACTATCAGCAGCTGATTGGCCTCCACGGGTACACTTCTGCGAATGGTTCATCCGACACTGTGTCAATCCTCATTTCAGTGCAAATGTTCTCTTTACGGATGAGGCTTCATTCCAACGTGATCAAATTGTAAATTTTCACAATCGACATGTGTGGGCTGACGAGAATCCGCACGCAATTGTGCAATCACGTCATCAACACAGATTTTCTGTAAACGTTTGGGCAGGAATTGTCGGTGATGTCTTGATTGGGCCCCATGTTCTTCCACCTACGCTCAATGGAGCACGTTATCATGATTTCATACGGGATACTCTACCTGTGCTGCTAGAACATGTGCATTTACAAGTACGACACAACATGTGGTTCATGCACGATGGAGCTCCTGCACATATCAGTCGAAGTGTTCGTACGCTTCTCAACAACAGATTCGGTGACCAATGGATTGGTAGAGGTGGACCAATTCCATGGCCTCCACGCTCTCCTGACCTCAACCCTCCTCATTTTCATTTATGGGGGAATTTAAAAGCTCTTGTCTACGCATCCCGGTACCAAATGTAGAGACTCTTCGTGATCGTATTGTGGACCTCTGTGATACAATACGCCATTCTCCAGGGTTGCATCAGCGCATCAGGGATTCCGTCCGACGGAGGGTCGATGCATGTATCCTCGCTAACGGAGGACATTTTGAACATTTCGTGTAACAAAGTGTTTGAAGTCACGCTGGTACGTTCTGTTGCTGTGTGTTTCCATTCCATGATAAATGTGATTTGAAAAGAAGTCATAAAATCAGCTCTAACATGGAAAGTAAGCGTTTCCAGACACATGTCCACATAACAGATTTTCTTTCTTTGTGTGTGAGGAATGTTTCCTGAAAGTTTGGGCGTACCTTTTTGTAAAACCCTGTATAAACTATATTCCACACACCACCTTGTAACCCATAAATTGTTTAAATACACAGTATTCCATACATTGTCTAAATTGTTTAAACAACATTCCACACACTGCAATCGATTCTACACCATGTATCCAATCAACTAAATCTTTTACTCGCAAATTTCCGGGTTTGGAAAGGGGAGGGGGGGGGGGCTGGGGTGTTTCCCAGGGTGGAGAGGTTAGTTAATTGATTTAGTTTATTAATTAGTGAGTCAAATTTATGTCATGAGTGCACTTGTATTGGCGAGACAGTTCCTAGAGGGGTGAGAGATCAGGATGGGGGAGAAGAAAGGTTGGGTGGAGGGTGGAGATGACATGGAAAACCACTTAGCAAAACAATACGTTAAGGACCTGACAAGCAAAGGGATGGTCTTAGTCCTCTTGGCAGAACAATAGGTTTGTCCCTGCATGTATACTCAATCCTGAATGTAGGCAACCCGCTATGTGCACGGATGCTTCACTTACCCAATGGCTCACGCATTCACACCTTCTGCAACGATCTGTTTACAAATTATAACAGATGTGGCTGGAGGCACTTAAATCAGTGAGGTTTTATAAAAATAGTGGATTTCTTGATGATGGCTGTCTATGAAAAAATTAATCTTGTCAAACATGTTAATGACCAAATGAGTCTCTCTTTCTAATAAAATATTTAAGTTATTTAAATGACTTAGTCCATCGCCAAGAAAGGATATGTCTGTTTTCCATTAGGCAACACTCAGTCTTGACTATGCCTCTCATTTCATTTCCACAAATGTAGTACAGTATGGCATTTGGGGGCCGTTTCTGTGGGGGCACAGTTCTGCATTCAGCGAAAAGAACGAGGAAGGGCAAAAGAAGAGGAAAGGAAGGAGCACATCGGTGGGTGCTCCTGAAATTTGACAAGGCTAGTATGTGTCTGTATCTACATCTGTAACTTGCGAACCACTGCAAAGTGCATAAAAGAGCCTTCCAATTGTACCAGTTATTATGGCTTCTTCCCATTCTATTGCAACTGGAGCGCCTTTATGTACACTGTGATTAGTCTATTTTTGTCTTCACATTCCCAACAGGATCAGTAGGTAGAAGGTTGCAGTAAATTCATAGATTGCTCGCTTGAAGTTAGATCTTGAGCTTCATGAGTAGCTTATGGAGGTTGGCTGGTGTCTATCTTCTTCAGGCGTTGCTTTTAAGCATGCCCATGGATCAAACAAATCTGACCATTGGTGCTTCCCTTCTCTTTGCGTGTTTAATGTCCCCAGTTAGTCCTATTTGATATGCATCCCACACACTTCAGTAGTGACCTAGGATTGGTCACATATGTGTTGTGCATGCAGTCTCCTTTGAAGTTTACAAGTTAATTAACGCACAACATGACACCAAGGGTCCCAATATATTTCCCTGGGGAACATCTGAAGCCACGTCTATACATCTTTGATGCTTTTCCATCCATGACAGAATGCTGGATCCTTTCCACCAAGAAATACTTACATCCAGTAACAAATTTCGTTCGACATCCCATACTACCGCAATTTTGACAATAAGCATAGGTGTGGCACTGAGTAAACTGCTTTCTGTATATCAAGAAATACTCCATATACCAGATGCCCTGATCCATAGTTTTCACAATACCATGTGAGGTAAGCACAGTTGGGTTTCGCACGATCAGTGTTCTGGGAATGCACACTGCCTGGCATCGAGGATGTCGCTCTGTTCGAAATACCTCATCATGAATAGGGTGAGACTAAGTTTTAAGATTCTACAATAGATAGCTGTCAAGCATATTGAGCGGTAGTTCACTGGATCACTTCTACTATCGTTACTATAGCAACGTGTGGTCTGTGCTTTCTTTCAATCACTGGTCAAAGTTTTTTGTTCGAGGGAACTAAAATGAAATGGATTATGGTTGAAGACGGGCTAACTCACCTGTAAATCTGATGCATCTGACCCATCAGCCATAGAGCTTTATTCGGTTTCGATACTTTCAGTCTTTCCTCAACTCCCCTGGCACTAATATCTATGACACTCATCATTCGCGAATATCCGGACACAGAATTCGGTGTCACTAGTAGCACGTACATATACCCAGAACTTATTTGGGTTTTTGAGACATATTTCGATAACATTTTTCTATCGCAGTCGAAGGCTTCGTGCATTGCCTTCATGTCATCCAAACGCTTTTCAGTCAGCATCTGTTTACCTACAGCCTCATGCTTTATTTTAAGCGTATTATGTTGTAATCTCCGTTTCTTTAGAAGTTTATTTACAGTGACTGTAGCACGGAAGGTTCCTCACACTGTTGCATCCAGTATATGGTCTACCACTGTTCTGTTAACCAAAATTCTTCTAACTGGTGCGTGGAGTTAAATGTTTCAAATTCCTCTCTGAAATATTATACTACTGCCTCTTGATCTAGTTTGCTGCAAAAAATTTTCTTCTTGATTTAGTTGGCCTCTATACTAAGATAATTATTGCTGTGCCAGTTAGAGATGGTAGTTATCGCTGAAACAACCGGTTTTCTCTTAAATCGCCTTTGTTCACCGTCAATTTAGCCTGACTGTTAAAACCCCTCAGAAAGCAGGCTTCTGAAATAACCGATTTTCGGTTTTTTTATTCGTGTTACGTCCTGTGATAAACGGAGAAACAGACCAAAGATCGACAAATTTTGATTCTCTCAGTTTGAAGATATACAGAATCAAAATATATAATTAAATAGACAAATAAAAGAAAACTAAGTCTTTTCTCGAAAACTAGTAAGTAGTTAAATACTAAAAAAAAATCACCAGTATTTTCCTATTGATTGTAGTTTTTCGAAATCCTGCTCAAAAATCATGTTGTAATTGGGGATCATACCAATATTTGGACATTATGAACAATCAGTGTCAAAGGGTAAAAACTGGCGCTGTGTTGTCTGTTTTCAAGGGCTACAAGCAGATAAAGTCATATTAGATAAAGTCATATTATGTAGACACAGGTAGCAGATCAGCTACTTTCTATTTTTATTCTATGTTATGAATGAAATGTTGTTAAATTTCTAAATTATTACTATTGCCGTAATTTCCTTACTCTCTTATCATTTCACAGAAACGGCAGACACATATTTAATATTTTCAAATAAATGAAGTATTTTCCGGGCGGTATGCAGCGCCTGGTCCCCGGCACGAATCAGCCCGGCGGACTTGTTTCGAGGTCCGGTGAGCCGGCCAGTCTGTGGATGGTTTTTAGGCGGTTTTCCCATCTGCCACGGCGAATGCAGGCTGGTTCTCCTATTCCGCCTCAGTTACACTTTGTCGGCGATTGCTGCGCAAACAACTTCTCCACGTACGCGTACGCCACCATTACTCTACCACGCAAACATAGGGGTTACGCTCGTCTAGTTTGAGACGTTTCCTGGGGCGGGGGAGTCCACCGGGGGCCGAAACGTGCAATAATCCTGGGTTCGGTATGGGGCGGCAGAGGGGTGCAATGGACTGCGGTAGTCGTTGTGGGGTTGTGGACCACTGCGGCTCACACTGGACTCGCATTCGGGAGGACGACGGTTCAATCCCGCGTCCGGCCACCCTGATTTAGGTTTTCCGTGATTTCCCTAAATCGCTCCAGGCAAATGCTGGGATGGTTCCTTTGAAAGGGCACGGCCGACTTCCTTCCCCATCCTTCGCTAATCCGATGATACCGATGACGTCGCTGCCTGGTCTCCTCCTCCAAAGAAACCAACCGAACCACTGCGGCTGCGGCGGGGACAAATCCTCTTCATCGTTTCTAGGTCCCCGGTTAACATACAATACAAATGAAGCATTGTATTTCATTGCTAAGTCACTTCGTTAGAATATTTCCAGACTAGGATTGGTGCCATTCTGCTAGAAAACGGATACTCGGAGGCGACAGCGAGAAACTACTGAACAGACCAGGTGGGACTAAGTCTTGCACACTGCACGTACACGAGTGCCGTGAGCCACGACACACGGCCATAGAGACATTATTGTCTCAGCAATGCTATACAAAATCTTATGACTTGTGTTTGTTGCTCCTTTCTGTCACCATTGTTCTCAAAACAACACTGATAACTTTTCCTATTTTTTATAATAAAGCAATATTTGAAACCAATACAAATTTTAAGAATAAAAGTTGCTTCCTTTTTTAAAAAAAAGTTTATGCAAAAACGACAAATTTTAGCACTGTGCTGTGGCTGTTTGATATTTCGTTTTTTTACTCGGTTGTTAGCAAAAAATAAAAAAGAACGTGTTACAACCAAGGCCAAACAAATACCGAAAAGTACCTGTTATTCGGAACTAAAATAACGCTATCGGTTTTAACTGGTCGGTTTTTCCCATCCCTAGTTCCAGCAGCCCCGAAGAAACGTTTCTAATAGTCTAAGACTGTGGAGGGACTTCCACGGTATACACTCTTCGGTGGCGACAAATTCGCGATATTTTGGGCGCTCTGGCGCCAAAGCGCGGCGCGCCACGACGGGCCGAGTATGCAGCGGTTTGGCCTCGGATTGGATGCGACGCGGCAGCTCCGCGGAAGCGCTACCGAACACGTTTTACGGCAGTTGGCGTAAACCCGACGCCCGTCGTCGCCGTCAAATATTTATTGCTCTGTGCGGGGGCCGGGGGCGCGTGGAGATGCATTCTCTGGGAACCGATCGCTTTTACGGCTTTCGCTGCACAGCGTGAGAAGACATTCATTCCTCCGGATGTGAGCTTTGGCACAACAGCCATGTCGAAGCGAGTCCGAAATTTGACTGCTGTCTTCAGCTCAGTAGTGATATAGACGAATGAGTAGCATCAGTTAGCCTGAAGAAACATGTTTACCAAAGAAAGATTAGGAAGGGAGATTGAGGTTCAATCTCCCACCGAGGACGAGATCATTAGAGACAGAGCCAAAGCTCGGATTTGGGAGGGATCAGGAAGAAAACTCGACGTGTCCTTTTTGAAGGACCTATTCCCGCATTTGCCCGGGGTGATTTAGGGAAGACACGGAGTATTTAGATCTGGATGGCCGGACAGGAAATTTAAACCGAGGCCTTCCCGAAAGGAAGTTCAGTGTCTTAACGGCTGCGTCTCCTCATTCGACTGCAATGCTTGCTAGTCAGGTCACAATAGCAAAGTAAATTCTACACCAAATTTTCGATGAAACGAATCAGTTTTGTAGTAATAGTTTATCTAAGGTCTCTGAATATATTAAGTACTACACCTGATTGGAAGTACATACATGTTGGTCCAAACACTCAGACAGTTCACAAAACAGAAGCGTAGAAACATGATTGTTTCTTCCATAGATACACGGAACTATAGACCTACCAGCTGCACAGAAATGCGGTGTATGATTATGGAAAAATACTTTCATGTCCTCTCGAAATGTGTCAGGCTGTGGTTTCCTTCTAATTACCCTTTCATATACATCAGTCCACGTGAAAGTTCCTTTTGTAAGGGGTCCATGATTAAGGAATTTGTTGCTAGCGCACTCGAGCACATGTAATTTCGATGGATTGCTCACGCGCTCCCAGCGATATGTAAGTTATAAGAGAATCGCAGACCAGAGAGTAGTGTTTTCAGCAGTAGGAGTAAGGAGTTGCTAGCGAGCAGTCTGGTGTATCGTGTTGGTTGGGCCGGTAGTGCGGAGCGATGGCGGAGCCTGAGCGATATAATATAAGGTAAAAGCAGCCTCGCGCATATGTAGTATTGTTATATTAAGTCTCATGTAAATGTTTAAAAAATCTCTTAATAATAATCTTTCTTATAAAAATTAACTTTTGACAATTATTCATCTCAATTTAAAGAATTTACTAATTTCTCCAATCGATGATCATCCCAATTCTTGCAAAGAAAAATCAGTTGTTCTTTTTATACATGACAAATCTATCGGCCAGCATTGCACTGGGCTGTGCCAAAAAAAATTCTTATAGGAGCAGATATATATGCATTATCCGGCGACTTAATTGAGGTAAGAATTTTCATTTTTTTTATAATTCAGAATGATCTTTCAGGGCCATGACGCAGCGCTGCAGACGTCCAAAATTTACCCGTTTAAATTCACAGTCAATTATTGAAAGGTTATAAGTGAGCCACAGTTTTGTTGAGAGACTGGTCACATTGTGTTATTGATAGGTTGCGGAATTTTTCCGTGGGGAGGTTGCATTGAATGTGAATTAGGCTATATAATTATATTTATCTGTTGGGAGATTGAGCTAAGTGTGAATGTTGTACTTGTTATTTTTTGTGGGGAGGTTACACTTTTTAAGCTTGTTTTCTCGGTTAACTAAACGTTGATATAAAAATGTGTGATACACGTGATTCCAAACATCAGGCCATTCCCCCATAAAATGACTCTGATTAACTGAATATTTAGTTTGCATGCAGTAGTGGGCTGGAGAACCTGGTCAAATCTTGGCGAGCCATCTGGCTGGGGTCATTTGTTAACCAGGAGCCGAGGAGGTCTTCCCTGGGGACAGCTTAACCTGACATCTGAAGACCCTCGCTGTGGTGCACAGCTACCCCCTGATGCAACCGGTCATGATGACAGATGGTCGCTGAGCAACTGTTATGCGCTGTAGGTGCTACTGTGGTGTGACGCACTGGCTTTTCTGAGAACCTGCAAAGGCAGCCGGCAGGCAGGTGGCACTGAACAGACCTCAGCACTGCGAACTAATGAGAAAGCTGGGACTGTGCAAAACGAGTGCATTTCTTTATGTGGTGCCCTGTTCAGCTAAAATAGTACCACACTATGGCAGTTGTCTGTAGGCCAAACGCTGGGCATAAAAGAATTGAGTGAGGGTGGTCATAGAAAAAGATACAAGCGCACCAAAAAGTATTGGCACACGTGCGTATTTAGCGTTGCTGCTAGGAAACGCCGCACCGTCGGGTACACAGCACATGTACGTGCTACCTCACATGCCAGACATTACAATTCTGCCCACAGTGCCTACCATTAACAAAGAAATGCAGTGTTAAGGGCAAACATGTATCTCCTCTGCACACAAAAAGTATTGGCACAGAGCGTGGCTTCTCGGTCTATTGCTGGGTTTTCAGGTACTGGAACGCCATCTAACGACGCAATACACACTACGTGTTGTTGACGGCCCAGTCGCTAGTATGTTGCTGTATTGCGCGATAGTGGTCTGCATGGGGCCGAAGAAGAAGGTACATTCTGTGGCGTTGCGTGGCAGAGTGGTATTGCACCATTCACAAGAGAGAAGCCATCGACAAATCGGAACAGAGGTGCCTGTTAGCTACACCACGGTACGAACCATCGTTCATAAATATAAAGAGACTGGAACAACAGTGAATAAGTGTCGTCCTGGACGTCCAAAAGTGCTTACAACCCGAGAGCGTAGCCGTATCATCGCACTTGCTCGAAAGGAACCTGCTACAACTGCAGAAACTATTGCTGAGGTTGTTCAGAAACGTCCGACAAGGCGGTTAGTGTTCAAACTATACGAAATGTGTCGAATGAGGCTGACATGCATGGACGTTCTTCCAAGAAAAAGCCATACATATCGGAAATTAACCGGCAGAAACGCCTGCAGTTTGCCAAGAACTACATCAGCAAGCCGATGGAGTTTTGGAACACTGTGATATTTAGCGACGAATAGATGTTCAATGTGTTCGGATTTGATGCAAGAAATAAAGTTTGGCGCAAGTCGAATACGCACCTCAACATCAAACACATGCATCCCACAGTCAAACACGGTGGGGGCGGTATCATGGTCTGGGGCTG